>NC_081407.1:318565955-318617384 GCF_030272615.1 Cryptomeria japonica | reverse complement strand
TTTTCAATTTGAACAACAATAACATATTATTATTGAATTTCTTTTACTAGTGTCTCCATAGTTCTCATAGACATAGGTGCACCATTTTTTGAATAACTTTTTGATATACGTATCCAAATTTAAAAAAATTTATATATTATTGTAGTGCACTTGATTCTTTACAATTTAAAAAAAAAAATTGTATTTTTGATTTGTTTAGTGCACCTTATGCTTCGCGCACGAACAGGTACCAAATTTTCAGGATGTGCTCGATTGGAAAAATTATTAAAAAAAAATACTCAACAAAAAATTACAAAAAAATACACATCTTCTAGTGCTCACTCTTAACTATCTTTCTACCAAAGGATTTGTCAAAATACTAAATCTAACTATTACTTTTTTGATGCACACATCAGACACTATGTTATGTTTTTCAGAAAAAAACAGGGTCAGTTTTTCGTGCGCAAGGGATTTGACCCCCTTAATCTTAACCAATTTTGAAAAAGTTTAGTAGTTTGGAAACTAGATTCAGAGTTGTAGCATCCTAAAATTGCGACACTTGCAATTTTGACTGCATTTGGGTCTTCACGATGGCACGCAACATTGAACCTGAAAGGAGACCCCGAAACCTGTTTACGACACCAAAAACTGCATCTTTTTGCACCTTGGCCTGATCCTTCCTTGCACCCTACTATCCCGGGAGGTGGGACCATGGCGCCCAGCGCCCTGGTCCCTGGCCCTATTTTGGGCCCGGTCTCTTTTGGGCATCAGGTCTTTAAGTTTGCAATTCGGAAAATCATGCTTCTAGGTCCGCCTAAGGTCAGAAAAATCAGTATATCAGCCCTAATTGACAAGTATATAAACTACATTTCCCCTCCCATTTGAGGAGGCAAGAAAAAAAGAGAAAAATATATGCAAGCAAAAGGCGGAAGTGATATTCAAACATTCAAGCATTCAAGCATTCCTTTAAGCAATTGAGCATTCTAAGTCTCCATTCAAGGCTAAGTGTTGCATTCAAGACAAGGATTCAACCATTGAAGAGGAGATCACTTACAACATACAAAATACAACATTCATTACACCTTCACATGTAAGAATACAAACATTCTTACAACAAGGTATCAGTACTTGTTTACATTCCAAACATTTACATTTACAGCATCCTCATTTCTTGGTTAATTCCAAAACTGGGGTTTGACCTAAAGCCAAACCCCTAATCCCTAACCCCCCAATCATCCTCTCTTTTCTGTGTGTAGGTTGCAGGTACGCAGCTGTAATTGAAGATCTGGAATCCTTGTGTAGAGATGAACAGATCCCTTTTTGTTTCGCGGATTTTTCGGAGGACCGTGTGCACGCCGGGCGCCATCGTCCCGTCAACTTTCGCTCGAATTTGCAGAACAGCATCATCTCGACATTTTACTGCTAATTCCAGGTCCGCAGCTTCATCCCGTATCCCTATCTCTGTTTATAAGTGAATCTTTCTTACTTTACATGCATTCCTAGTTCAATCTTTCTATCTACATTCTTTACAAAAGAGGGTATCCTTGATGTCTCAACCCTTGAAACTCATTTAGAATCTAGTCTTGCATTGTGTGGGATTGGATCTTGTGGGTTTCAACCCCTCTTTTGAATGTAAAGTCTCTCCTAAGTGAAAACCGTCAATCCTAGTGACCCCCTTTCTCCTTGGAGTGGGGGAGAACACCTAGGGTTTGATTTTCCGCTTTACATTTTGGTGAACCCGACGTGAACATCCTAATTCTGACTATTCATGGTTAGATCTGAAAAATTGGCTTCCTTGATTACATTTCCATGTTTGATCTTTTGCAAATTTTAGAGGTTAATTGCACAAAACCCTAAATTTTCTTTTTAGTAATTGAGCTTGTGAAATGTCTAATTGTTAATGCTTGTTTCAGATTTACCCTTCTATTGCAAATTGTCAATTCATATTTGTGCTTTAACTTTGAAAATTAAGTGGTTAAGTGTCAAAACCCTAATTTTTAAAACCCTCTTGATTCAGCCTTTGACTAATGATTTCACTGATCAAAACACCTCCAAATCAGCTGTAACTTTGGATTCCGCAACAAAATCATAATATCTCTCATCCCTGAAAAATTGGAAAAAAGTTACGAGGACCGTGTGCACCCCGAGCGCCATTGTCCCTGACATTTTTTCCGAAACTTCGGGAGCTAGATCTTACTGTATTTTTCTGCTAAAATCCAGAATTTTGGTTGATTTCATTAATTCTTACACTTTCAAAATTATAGTCAAAGTTGGTCTAGTGATTGCTTGGATTGAGGCTTCTAATCATTCAAAAATTGTTAAAATTAAAATTCATGTCAAAATTGTGTTTCTTACTATCCTAAATCTGAAAAGTGTGTGGGCATTCATTCGAAATTTCAGTGCTTTATTCGAATTTTTGCAGTTTGTGACTTTTAAAATTAAATGTTTAATTGCAACAACCTTGATTTCCACTTTCAAAATTGAATTTTGCATGAAATTGAGTCAATTTTTAAATTTCTAAACCTACATTGCTTTCAGTATTCCATATAAAATCATAAAATTCAAAATTTTAGTTTCCCTCTCTTTTTCAAAATTCAAATTTTGCATTTTTCAACAATCTTGGTAGGGTTCAATTTTGAGATTGCAACTTTAATTTGGCCTATCTACAGATCGTAAAATCACTCAATTTTTTCAGATTGGCTTTAAAATCATCATAACTTTCGTCCCTGAAAATTTTGAAAAAAGTTGTGAGGACCGTGTGCACTCCGTTCGCCACGGTCCCGAACATTTTTTCTGAAATTTCGGGAGATTGTCCTGATTGCATTTAACAGCTTAAATCTAGGAGATTGGCTGATTTTATTGAAATTTGCTACCTTTAAATTCAAAATCTTCTCTCTCTCTCTTTAGTGCATGAGTTTTACAACAATAAGCCCTACTTACACTATTCCCGTTAGAGAAAGCCTTAGAATTAAGTCTTTCCAAGGTTTAATTACTGAGGAGATGGAACCTAATTTGAATGGCCTTTTTAACGAGGACACGGGTAATTCCTCTAATCCTCTTAATGATGAAGAAGCTCTCCATGAGGTTTCTGTAGAACAACTTTCAAAATTGGAAAACCAATTTGATGATTTTCAGCAATGGATGTCTCAAGAATACCCCGATAGTCAAGCTCTTTCATTAATTGAGGGTCTAAAACGTATGGTTCAAAGTGATAAGAATGGGATTGATATTTTGCGTGGTATTGCACACATTGTGGATTCGAATGTGATGCCTATGAAGAGTTGTGCTGAAACTTTAGGTTATACACAACCTTCTACTCAAGTCAATCATTCTATTCCTTTAACAACCTCTATAGCTAGTATACCTACTTTTACATCAAACATAATGACTACTTTAGTACAAGACATTCCACCTATGATCACCAGTCATGGGGGCAACCCTTCTTCTTCAATTAACCCTCTTCCTTCATTCAATCCGACTTCTTCATTCATTCCTTCAATGAGTGTCCCTATTACATCTCCACAAATGAACCTGGCGCAAGGGGGCAATTCATTTAACCATTCCATTCCTCCTTGTAGTGTTCCTCCTTTCCAATCATCTCCTATGAATAACTATCATAGTGTCCCGCCACCTTGCTCTCAATCAATACCTTCTTTCAATAACATAATACCTCCATCTCAATCTAACACGTCTAATATGAATTCTTCGACTGAAGCGACCATTAACAATCTTGCACAAACTGTCTCTTCTTTACAACAACAAATTGCCTCTATGAATCAATCTAAGTTTAGTGTGCCCACATTTGATGTTGTGAGCCCACTTTCTCTTGACATTGTTCGAGCTATTCCCCCTAAGCATGTTGAAATCCCACAATTGGAGCTTTACAATGGTAAAGGTGATCCTCTAACACATGTTAAGACCTTTCAAACAATATGTACTGATTTTGCTTATGACCAAAGGTTGCTTGCAAAACTGTTTACTAGAACATTAAGAGATAAGGCTCTACAATGGTATTGCTCGTTGCCTTCCTATTCTATTACTTCTTTCGAACAACTTGCAAATGCTTTTATTCAACAATTTCAAAACAATATAAGTCCTAAAGTTACTTTGATTGATTTAATGCATTGTAAACAAGGTGTTAAAGAAAAAGTGACTGATTTCATTGGTAGATATAAGCATTCGTATGCTCAAATTTCTTTTCCAGTACCTGACAATGATATTCAAAGAATCTTTATTTCTAATTTACAAAAAGATATTAGAGAAAAACTCATGTTTTCTGAGTTTACTTCTTTCCAACAGTTGTGCGCAACACTTCACAATTATCAACTGATTGTGAGTCAAATGGAACAAGCAAATCCTATGGCTCCGAGTGATAAGGGTAATAGTAGTCAACAACCATTTGGGAAGTTTAAACCGAACAGAGAGTCCATTAAATTCAATGAAAACATCATCAACAACAATGTGAATGCAGCATCAGGTGTGCCTCCTATTTCTAAGTTTTTCAAGAAAGAAAGAAAGTTTACTCCTTTAAATGAATCATTGCATAGTATTATGAATAAGTTATTGGAACAAAATGTGCTTACTCTTCCTCCTATAAAGTGAATAGATCCTACAAAGATTAATTCACCTTTTTTTGATAACAAATCTTTTTGTCAATTTCATCGTCAACCTGGGCATGATACTGAAAAATGTTTTGCTTTAAAGGGTAAAATTCAAGATTTGATTGATAATAATACTATCTCTGTTTCTGGTGTGAATGATAAAGGCAACACATCTGTAGCTCCTCCTAACCAAAATCTTAAGATTTTTAACTGATCCATTGCCTTCTCATACCTCTAATGTGGTTGATACTACTGATTCCTCTGTGTCACCTGATGATCTTGTGTCTATGACTCCGAATGTGATTAACTTTGTGGAGCAGCAGAAAATCCCTAAAGAACTTTCCATCACATTTGATTCCAGTAAAACTATCAGGGCACCTGATGGTCCTTTATATATAGTTGCAAAAGTCAAGAATACACCTTGCCGTGGGGTGCTTATTGATCCTTCTTGTATGGTTAATATCATTACTAAAGAATTTCTTTTTACTTTGCAATTGAATCAAGTGATCTATGACGAAACAAATGTGGTTGTGTAACTATTTGATGCATTTTCTTCTCCTGCAATTGGTTCTATTACATTACCTATTGAGGTCCATAACAAATCCCTTGATGTGGACTTTGCTATTATTCCATCATCCGAACAATTTCGTGTGAAGCTAGGCTATCCTTGGCTATCTTCCATGAAAGCTATTGCTTCTCCTATTCACAAGTGTTTGAAATTTCCCAGTAATGGTGAAGTTGTTACTGTCAATCATAGTGTCTTTAAACCAGCTGAAAGAACCTCTAGCGTTCCTATTGATTACTTTTGGCCTAACAATTCCAATCTCTTCCTCCGCGAAGTGATCATCTTTTCAAATCTTATCAAAAGTGGAAAAAAGATATGATCCTATCTCTAAGTGAACCTAGAACACCCAAACTTGACATTCCTATCGTTCTTGAGAAGGAAGTTCTTCCTTTGAAAGATAAAACTAATGTCTTTCCTCAAGAAGATTCCCAACCCATCCCTATGGATGTGACTATGCTTATGATTAATAAACTTCCTAAAAGTAGACCTATACCCCCTCGTCATGATGGACTTGGTCTCCTTCCTAAACCGAATATTCCTCCCTTATATGGAGCAGTTCCTCCTCCTTCCTCTTATGGAGAGAAGAGGCCTTCCTCTTCTCCTATTATTCAACCTAAGAGACCACAACCTAAACACCCAAGTTATAAGGATGAGAACATTCCTCCTCCTCAATCTTCTCAACTCCCTACTAAGACTAGACGAAATCATTCTGCACGTCAACGCCGACGAAAGCGTCGTCTTAGAGCTCAGGCAGCTGCTTCTCAAACTTTGCAATCCCCAAAACCACCTTCAGCCAGTATTATTCCATTTTCTTCTCAGCTGACGATTGAGCCGAAATCTCCTAAACATAAGATGCATGATGGTTTTGATCCAGTGCGAGTTAAAGATCCTATTTTTATAAATCTTGATGATGATATAGATGAAAATGTTATTCATGATGAAAATGCTACTTCTTTTCATTCTGATAGTGAATATGAATATGTTGATGTTGATAAACATTTATCTAACGAATTTTCTAAAGCACTTATCCTAGCTCCTAGACAAGAACAACGTGGCTTGGAACATGAACATAGCCCTTGGTTGGATCTTGTGATAGCTCTATCTGCTGTGTTGGATGTTCCTCCTCTAGCGTGTTTCCTACCTTCTCGAACTATTGATCAGCAAGATCGGGGGGTAGACGACGTGCTAGACTAGTTCATTAGCATAGCAGATCCTCTCCTCCTCTCTTGATCTCTTTTGTTACTTCTTCTATGTTTTATTCTCATTCTTCTATTTGTTGTCCTTAGTGTTGTCTACTTGAGGACGATGCAAAGCATTGAGATCTCTTTTGGTCTCTCTCATGTTGACTCAAAAGACACATGTGTTCCCTTCTTCTAGGTGACCTTCCTTGATTGGGGAATGAAGAACAATTATGCATACATACATATGATATACATGAATTATCATACAGCATACTGACCCCAAGGAAAGCGAAGTCACCTCGTGCTTTGTGTTTTGTGTCTATTATCCTTGGGTTTATCTCACACTTGGGGGCTAAATCCTTGTGATAATGTGCTCCTCTCCCTTCTCATTTCCTATATGTATCACTACCTTAAAGCAATCACCCCCGATGAGGCATGTGCGATCGCTTTAACGTAGGGGGCATACACCCCGTTCATATCTCTTCAAGATACTCGAAAATTTCTTGGCAAATTTAGCTTTGCCTTGAAAATTTTTGATATCTTTCTTGCATGACTCATAGTGAGGGAACCTTACTACTGACAGTCATGGTTCACCCTCGTGATCTTCCCTTTTTACTTTGTCAATCGAAGTCGTAAGATCCTTAGTCCACTAGGGGCTTGGTGTATCTTGCCTCCTTGATGTGGTGAAAGTCTTTCAATGTTGTTTCCTTGTACTTTACCGGAAGTATGGGCGTACGCTTATACTCCCGCTAAAGTGGGGGCTAAATGTAGCGTCCTAAAATTGTGACACTTGCAATTTCGACTGCATTTCGGTCTTCACGATGGCGCGCAACATTGAACCTGAATGGAGACCCTGAAACCTGTTTACGGCACCAAAAACTACATCTTTTTGCACCTTGGCCTGATCCTTCATTGCACCCTGCTGTCCCGAGAGGTGGGACTAGCGCCCTAGTCCCTCAGGACCATGGTGCCCAGCACCCTGGTCCCTCAGGACCATGTCGCCCAGCGCCCTGGTCCCTGGCCCTATTTTGGGCCCGGTCTCTTTTGGGCATCGGGTCTTTAAGTTTGCAATTCAGAAAATCATGCTTCTAGGTCGGCCTAAGGTCGGAAAAATCAGTATATCAGCTCTAATTGACAAGTATATAAACTACATTTCCCCTCCCATTTGAGGAGGTAAGAAAAAAAGAGAAAAATATATGCAAGCAAGAGGCGGAAGCAATATTCAAACATTCAAGCATTCAAGCATTCCTTTAAGCAATTGAGCATTCTAAGTCTCCATTCAAGGCTAAGTGTTGCATTCAAGACAAGGATTCAACCATTGAAGAGGAGATCACTTACAACATACAAAATACAACATTCATTACACCTTCGCATGTAAGAATACAAACATTCTTACAACAAGGTATCAGTACTTGTTTACATTACAAACATTTACATTTACAACATCGTCATTTCTTGGTTAATTCCAAAACCGGGGTTTGACCTAAAAGCAAACCCCTAATCCCTAACCCCCCAATCATCCTCTCTTTTTTGTGTGTAGGTTGCAGGTACGCGGCTGTAATTGAAGATCTGGAGTCCTTGTGCAGAGACGAATAGATCCCCCTTCGTTTCACAGATTTTTCGAAGGACCGTGTGCACGCCGGGTGCCATCGTCCCGTCAACTTTCGCTCGAATTTGTAGAACAGCATCATCTCGACATTTTACTGCTAATTCTAGGTCCGCAGCTTCATCCCGTATCCCTATCTTTGTTTATAAGCGAATCTTTCTTACTTTACATGCATTCCTAGTTCAATCTTTCTTTCTACATTCTTTACAAAAGAGGGTATCCTTGATGTCTCAACCCTTGAAACTCATTTAGAATCCAGTCTTGCATTGTGTGGGATTGGATCTTGTGGGTTTCAACCCCTCTTTTGAATGTAAAGTCTCTCTTAAGTGAAAACCGTCAATCCTAGTGACCCCCTTTCTCCTTGGAGTGGGGGAGAACACCTAGGTTTCGATTTTCCGCTTTACAAGAGTACTACAATATTTGTTCTTTTATTATCTTTATATCTTGAGTGGATGACTTTAAAATTTTGCCTCTAAGTTCAGGTTCACCCGATTTCAGAAAAAAAGTGTCCACTTATACCCCCCTTTTTTACCACCATCTTTGTGCACCTACCCTAATATTCCAAGGTTTATTTTGTAAAGTGGGTGGTAGGAATTAAATTAGTGCCTTTTCTAAGGATGGTTAATGTTTATTTTTTAGCCTTGGAATTTCATAAAGGTTAATTTGTAAAATGGGACCTCTTGAAGAAAAGTTGCAAAACTATCATAAGCTTAATAGTGATAGGTCAATTAGTAATAGTGATAGATATAACAACCTAACCATGAAGTAATATTATTTTAATCTTCTATATCATTTATATTATGATCAAGATCTTTATCAAATAAACAACAATATATCATATAGTATAATGATAGTAACAAATCTATTATATAATTGGTGACATATCATCTTTTTTATCTGGTATTATATATTAATTTGTTAAATTATTAAAAGTAATTAGAAAGATTGTGCAATTGAAATTTAATTTTACTCCTTTATGTAAAGTTCAATTGGAGTATACACATCTAATAGGTATTAGAGTTTATATATATATATATATATATATGTCACCACGAGTGAATTTTTTATCATTAACTTACTGATTGTGTGCACCAAGATGGTGTGCAAAAAAAGTGGACACACACCAATTTTTTTTTTGAAAAAACAGCAATCGCGTTCGTGGTTTCAAAATTTAAAAAAAAAAACCATACGTGGTTAGGTTCGTTGTGCCTGAGCCTAAAGGGACAAAACCGCGTACGTGGTCCCTTAGGAAATAAGACCACATGCGCGGTGCTTTAGGAAATAAGACTGCGTATGCGGTTATATTTCCTAAACTACTGCGTACGCAGTCCCTATCAATATTTTTTTTTTAACTGTCGACTATTATTATTTCCTACCACAACCGAGAGAAAGTTTGAAGGGTTTTTGGGTTGCAAACCATACACGAGCTCCATATTTTCACACCTAGATGCCATGGAAAGAGGTCGGTTACACTTTTTTTTTTGGCACATTTGATAAATTTTATGTACGTTTTCAATTTAAATTCATTGATTTTGATTTTTTTTTTGTTACCAATATCAAATTTTGAAAATCCAGAACCACAACAAGACGCATCTCAAAACCCACAACAAAACCCTCAGGATACACCTCCAACTCCTCCTTTAGACCGTACAACAGCTACACATGAGGATTTGCTTAATTAGTTAGGGAAAATCACTGCTGAAATAACTAGACTAATTAATAGATTGAAAATATTTGAGCTTGAGAATCATTTATGCCTTTCCACTAGCCTAGAAACATTGGCTAGTGGTGTCACTGCAGTTTCGAGTCAGATTACAAAATGGGAAAACTATAGGGATAGGTTTCACACTTATTATTCTGATGGGTTATCGTATGATGCAATAAAAAATAAAAACATAAGTAAAGCACAAATATGTGCTCTTTTTCTTGATCCTAGAACTGGTGAGTCCTTACTTCTTAATGCAAAGAGGTTTCCCATACATTGGAGTACCAATGTGCAGATGAAGAATCTTTTTTGGAATAGGTGGTGGATGGTCTTTGACGAACCACCTTGTAATAATTTTGAGGTTCCATTATGTTTTTTGAGGAAATTATATTGTGAGTTTGTCCTCAATGAGCAACCTAATTATTTGTATATGAGAGAGTTTCATGGTAGAGGTGGCGGATTTGCCCAAGATAGACCTGGAGCTCATAGGGTAATAGACCTGATGAGTCATCGTCCCCTAGCTCCCAAACCCAAGGTGCATGCGATGGTCCTAGTAGCCTTGAAAGAGTCGATGGAGATACATAGTCTTCAGGTGGCCACAATATTGATTGATGCAATCATCCAACATGGGATACATTTAACACACCGTTTTGGCCCGGACAATGATCCATTAGTTGAGACAACTAGCGTTGGTCAGCCCATTGACCATGTGTGTCCCACTTGCTTAGGCATATGCACAGGGATGGATGTCTAGGTCGGTGCAGATGGTTCCACGTCCCATCTATGCATAATTTGCAAGAGCAAATGTCAGACTCGCACGACTCAGGATATGGTGTTGACGGATGAATTGATGGACATGTTGTTTGTTAGTCAACCACAACCACAAGTGTGTTGATTTGATATGGTGCTTCTTCCATTGGGTTCCTTATGGTTCCACATCCATGCACCCGATCATCCAAGGAAGAAGAAAAACCCAATGGAAGAAGGCATCAAACCACCTAACCATGTGGAACCATAAGGAACCACCCCTCATGCTTCAGAGAATGACACAAGATGCCACACACACTCTAGATATAGGCTGACACCTAACAGTCCAAGGACATGACATAACAACAACCACAACTGAAATGTAACCATATGAACAATAAGCCAAATCACAACACGAGGCTAAATCAAAACCACAAGACTCCTAGAGGCTACTCAACAAAACAAGGCATAAGGAACTAGGACCCACATGTAGGGAAGAGTGTCATCGCATACTATCACCACAAAACAACAAAGGGAGTTGTTGGGATCTCTATCCTAGCACTCGTGATACTCATGTGGAACCATCTCAACCTTTAAGGAAATCAAGGGAGTTTAGTTTGCCTCTCTAAGGCCTTCCTAAAGCTCATCTCGATTCTATAATAGCACTCTAGGGTCATGAGTTGGGGCACCACAAATCCATTTCTTATCTTATTAATGTGAGTTACTACTACCCATCTCACCTAGTTTAATTTATTAAGCTATTACTTGTTTACACAAAAAAATCCCAAAATGAGATTTCTGACAGTCTATTCCTTATAAAACCAACACTCAATTGGAAGCCCACTCCCCCTATAATGTTCCTAGATCTTAGGGTAACATCAAATACATGCTCATATAAACAAAGGGCTCTCAAGTAATCATAAAATGTTCATCCAAGGTTCCTTTATCCAAATGATAATCAATATAAGTGCATCAAAATGCCAATAGTCCAGCCTCATACATAGGCAAACATGGAACCACATAATATCCCATAAACTAAATATTCACATATATCATAATCAACAACTAGGCATATCCAATTTAAGACAAAAATAGCACAAATAACCATCTCTAATTAAATATATCAATCTAGGAACATCACAAGGAATCCAAAATATAGCCTCTGGACTAGCAAAAATTAAAACAGAAAGCCAAAAATTAACTCGGAAAACCAATCACGGTAGAGCTGTGCATTTGCATACTAGAACAATGCACTCACAAAATAGTTCAGGGCTTATGATAACCAGTTTAGCACATTTGTATAGCAGTTCATAGCATATAATAACTAGAATAGCACATTCAAATATCAGTCTAGCACTTATATGCTTCAGAACAAAGCATATACTCAAAACTACAATGCATAAAGTCAAATAGTAGCACATACAAAATATGGAATGGTGCAAGTAGGCCACAGACTAGTGCATTCCATAGATAGTTTAGCGCATATGTTATAAACATTAGCACATACAACATACTATTTAGTACATATACTCACCAGTATAGCACATATACCACAAAGAGCTAAAAAGTCTTAGGAACGAAAAAAATGAAATTAATGATTAAGGTATAAAATAATTCCTAAACCAAATACGACACTCGATATGAACTTCCAAGGCATAAAAAAACCATAAGCACAATACAAATTATAAATCTCAAGATCAACATCCAAAATGTGCACAAGGCTTTCGACATTATATGGGTATCCTCTCAGCAAAATGAACAAAAACCAAAATTCATAATCACAACACTATAGGTATCCACAAGGTAATGGAAATTTAAAACACCAAAAGAATAATACAATCAATAAACCAAGCATGCAACAAAATATAGAGATGGAAACCCAAACTCCATTCACGAAAATGCACATCTACGGGAATTTCCAGTTACCAGAAAGCCAATAATAAAAAATCAATAGAATAAAATCTTAGCAATTGCATTAACCATAAAATCAACCATTAACTTTTCACCTGATAATCATTTCCCATAGTTATACTGAATACAATATTTTCAAACGAAATTGCATTAGACGGTTTAAAATTTCCACAACCTAGAATTTGAAGCTATGGAAAACAAATGTTGTAGAAGAGACACAACCAAGACCAAATCTACAATCCACCAAGATATCAAAGCCTCAAGAACCCCAAAGCTAAGCTCCGAAAACCAATATAATCACACAAAGTTGTTCATAAAAAATAATAGAGTTCAAAAAATTCTTCAGCCAAGCAGCCTCCCAAAAATCTCAAATCTCCAAATAAATAAAAATTAATCAAAAACTATACAACCTTCCTAGCCAATCAAAATAATCCAAAATATTATAAATTCTACTAACCATACCAAAAATAAGACAAAGTATAATAAAATATTATTATCTCCAATTCCAAATCTCACAGCCAATCGTTGAAGAGGGTAAGTAAAGTAAATAATAAATAAATAAATGAATGAATAAATCGGTAAAAGATTAAGCAATAATAAATAATGAATAAACCCAATAATGAATAAATAGATAAGGCTTTAGCAATAAACTAAATAAATCAAATGTTGGTTAACAATTTTTGCTCTCTTTGAAATATAGTGATATGACTCCTAGAGAACAAACTATTAATCAACAATTGGAGAAGTTGTGTTTTATTCTGTAGCTTTCCTTTGAATTTTAGAGGTATAGCTCCCTCTTATGATGTAAGTTGGGGTTTTTCAGGGTATGCTTTTGACTAGAAAGTGGGAAAGGCAAAACTTCTAACCAGAAGGTCCTAAAGGTGAGATAACCAACCATATAGACAACAAAAGAATCTCACCAAACAAATCATCAACTAACTATTGCCATATAGTACTGACACAAAGATGAGCGCCATATAACAACAAATGAATTTGGGGAAACAAGCCTTAAGATAACTCACCATATGAAAACTTAGAACAAGATGCATCCACATAAGAAGAACACAAAATCTGCTATAGCACAAAGTCTAATCATATAGATAAATTGTTCAAAATCTTCATATCCCAGGATAAATAGTAAAATCAACTTTTCTTTTCAAAAACAACACAAAGTCTGCATTTTTTTAGTCTTTTTCCCCCTCCTCCCTCCTTTTTTTTTAATTTTGTTGTCTACCCCCTTTTATATCAAAAAACCCTTTTTCATTTTCAAGAAATGGTTCATCCCAGAGTAACACTCTTGAAAACAACCCTTTAAACATGATTTCAGATAAAGAACAAAAAATTACTAGAACTAACACTAAATTAATATTATAAACAGTTGTCAACTTCACACTCCTTCTTCCTCGGGCACTAGATTCTGACCGACAATTTGATTATCAATCATCTCAGCCTTCATCTCCTCTTCTATAAGTACCGAGAGGACTGTTGAAAAATTCATCTTCATCTTCTATAAGCTTTCGAGCAAGGTCGATCAAGTCAAAAAGCATGTCATCCTGCATCTATTCAAACTCCAGTTGTATCATGGGACCTTTCTCCTTAAGCACCATCTTCTCAGACTAATCACCAGGATTTCTTCTAGTAGCTATTTCTTCTTGTAGACATCATTCATGATTTTCAGCTTGCTCGACATGTTTTCTTAATAAGGCAACAATATTTCTATATATCCGATAAAATTGATTTGTTGTTTACATGCAAGAGCATGCAACCCTTAGATGATGTTTCCTTGCTTGTTTTCCGGCCAATTCAGGTCTGGGTTATCAAATGGTAGTTATTTATCATGAGGAAAAACCATTTTGATAGAGGGAGCTCATGATGGCATGCATTACTTCAGTCAATCTACAAAGGTTGTGCATTTAATTATGTTGGTAGAAAAGTGATAATATCAAGAATTACCGCTTGTGTCGTTATCTTTTGCATGCTCTTAACTATTTTATCTCTCATTAATGATGGTGCCTCGTGAATCTCCTTCAATTCACTTTTCAAAAATTGTGCTTGGCGGTGGATTGACTTAGAGACCGGTAGAAAAAGAGCTTGAAAACCTCTGATACTCGAATATCGGCTCATGAGGGGCATCGGTTATCGGAGAGGAATAAGAAGTGGGAATTGCGAGGATTGATTGGTCGCCACCAAATAAGAATTAGCTCTTCATTCTATCGTGATATCGGGTGAAAGAGAAACTTGGGAAAATCAAACATAGCTTTGACATGTTAGGATTTCACCAGTAAGTGTACGTGAGTGCGATAAGGAAGAACTTCCTATGGATAGGCAATTTTAAAAACAAAGTACGGGGCAATAAATGGCTCTATCTACGGACAAGGACCAAGGGTATGTAGAGAATCTAGAACTTTACACAAAGACCAATGCCTTAACCATTAGGCTATAGAGTCAGAAAATGCAAAAGAAAATGACATTACGTGGAGGCAAGCAGAGGGGAAAAGAGCATAGACCCAAAGGAAACAAAAATGAAGCAGAGAGAAACTAGACAAGCCACACCTAAACCACCCTAAATATATACGTGGTTGTAGACACCTAAAATTGTCCTCTCTAATTAAATAAATATTTTATTTATTTAATTACTTTAGCCTAATTCTTCTATTAATTAAATAAATCCTTATTTATTTAATTAATTCATTTATCCTCTTCTAGCCTTATTTCTCATTTAAATAAATACCTTTATTTATTTAAATTATCCCTTTTCTTAAATTAAATAAATATTTTATTTATTTAATTGATCCCACTTCTTCTATTAATTAAATAAATTTTTATTTATTTAATTAATTCATTAACCTTTTCTACCTATGATACATGTCATTCATCTCTTAATTCCTACACTACCTACCCTCTTATTATTTTCTTATTTTCTTTACCTACCCTCTAATCATAGCCGAAAATTTATCTTTTACACCTCTCAATCTTATCCCTCCATTTCTTATAGTGTCCTCTATATAAGGAGATGCTTCCTTCATTATCAACCCTATGCATTCAGCCCCTGGACATATACATTCTAATCAAGCATCCTAGCATTCAAACTTTCATATGCGATCCTACTTGCAACCACATTTCCGTTCTTTGTTGAGCTCTTGTGCACACATAAAATCTAAGAGCAAATATATCAAGCAAGATCAATGGAGATAGGAAGAATGGAGATTCAAACCCTATTGGACATGTGATGGTATAATCTTTATGATTTCATTTGATTTGCATTGTCTTAGGTAATCTTCATATGTTATGGTGGCTCTTTGTTGTTGTTAGGCTAGGGTTTGGTGGTTGAATTCATTTAGTCTTTCAATATTATTGTCATCCATTTTCACCATATACATTTTGGCACGCCCGGTGGGACATGGATTTTTGTTAGATTTGTGTTTTTTACAGGTTTTTCTAACCCTATATTGCTGTTTTGTAAAACAATTTGGAGAATAACCTTGTGCAGCTAGGGTTTTGGACACAAAATCAAGATCTTGGAGAGATTCGATCATATCTCACAAATGGCTTGTAAATTTTACACCAAATTTTGTTTGCACTTTGAAAATAGTATTAAGAGCTCTCAATCCAAAATTCAAAATTTTTGGAGCAAATTTGCATTTTTCATGAATTTTGTAATATTTTTCATAAAAAATTAATTTTGAGAGAAAATTAGCGATTTTTTTGGATTTTCTTATATTTTTGGAAATCTCTCTGATTTATACACAGGCTCTGTTCTTTGTGATTTTAATTTTGATGCAAAATATTTCCTAAAAAATTGGATCTTTAAAAATTAGGGTTTTTCATTGTTTTGATCAGATCTCACAAACTACTTTGAATTTTGGCATGAAATTTGTTTTGCAGGTAAATATCAGAGATTTGCAGTAAAAAATTCAGAGTTTTTGGAGCATATTTGAAATTTATATGAATTTTTTATGTATTGCATGAAAAATTAATTTTGAGAGAAAAATAGCGAATTTTTTGGATTTTATTACATTTTTGGAAATATATCCAAATCGTACACAGGATCTGTTCTTTGGGATTTTAAATTTTATGCAAAATCATTCCTAAGAAATCAGATCTTTGAAAATTAGGGTTTTACATTATTTTGCTCATATCACACAAACTGTTTGGAAATTTTGCAGGAATTTTTTAATGCTGGTTTGGAAGTTCATCAAGAGTGTCCAGTAAAAATTTCAGATTTTTTGGACTCATTTTGTATTTTATATGAATTTTTTATGATTTTTCATTAAAAATTTTTTTTGGAGCAAATTAGCAAATATTTTGGATTTTCTTACATTTATGGAAATCTCTTGAAATTTTACAAGTTGTATTTTTTTATGATGAATCAGATTTTTGAATTGGTCAACAAAACGAATTGTTGAAGACCCCTATTTCACAAAGTCTTTTGGATCTAAAATTTACCTAACTTGTGTGCTTGTAGGAAGGGATGATCATTTGAAACAATCCAAACTACTAATAAATATTTGTTGCAGGACCTTGACAAGGATTTTATTTTGATCTCTATTGTGCCTTGTTTTTATATATTATCAAACACTTCAATTGGTGCACTAAAATTGAACTAGTGTCTTTTGTGTCTTGGGCAATAGGCTCTTTTTGTTTCATCTTTAGAGGACCTGTCTCCTTGTGTGGTCATTAGGACTACTAGTGAGGAGAAAATGACCCAAGTGGTAGCGAGGAAAAGCCATCCTCTTTCGAGCCACTATAAACAACTGTATTCATGGTGAAAACTATGGATAACGTGTGTTGATTAGTTCATACCGACACTATGTCTCCCCATAAACCCGTTTGATCAAATTTATTTGATCAGTTGTAGGGCATAACCCCTATCGGGTGGGAGCCTTCTGTATTTACAAAGCTGAAAGTGTCGCATGTATGGCCACACGAGCGGATGCCCTTACTAGTACCTTTTTGTTTTAGAAGCCAAAATCCTTCTAGTTGTTGGGGCAGGAGGTCGGACCTCTGGAGCGGCCCACACACATACAGTTCTTAGTAGAGATACAAAGTTCACTACAGGGAGTTTTCATGGGGACTGATGCTTGGCTGCCCCGAGAAGTGAGTGTTGAGGGTGGAGCCAGTGGGGTCAAGCATCTAAGTATCCGCTCTGAATAGCGTAGCCTCATGTGGGAATCAACAACTATTGTCATATCCAACCATAAGAATTGTGCTTGTCTTATTTTGAACAATCAAACATTCAAGATCAAACATTAAAACATTGTGTCTTTTGTGTCTTCAAATGTATGCAAAACAATTTTACATCAAACAACACACTTTCTTTGAGTCATTTTGAGTCTAAACACTTACAAACATTGAGTCCTCATCAACATTGTGTCCTCTTGTCACGAAAAATAGTCAAAAATTCAGATTGGGTCACAACAAACAACTTCACAAATTGGAAAAACTTATAGTCCAACAAACAAGAGCAATCAGTTTCAAAAATTTTGAGCTTCCTAAGTTATTTCTCTGGGTTTTCATCTAGCATTCAACCTGTCTTTGGGTCTCACAAAGTTCATCATTGCTTTACACCTTGCATTACATTCACATTTGTCTAAACTTGAGTCAAAAGGTCACTTGCCTGTCCTCATCATACTTTGTCAACACACTACATAAAACAATATTTTGCTAAGTGGTCCCTCATCAAGGTCTATCACCTTTGGGTCTCATTTGGTCTTACTTAGAGTCAAGGTCAACTTACCTCATCAAGAGAAACTATCATCTCTTTGGAAGCCACACCTACTCTACTACATACATACTTGGTCTTACACTTTGGACATTGCAAGTAAACCTCAGATTCATTTACATTCCATCCAACTCTCGGTCTTCCATACTCTTTCCATTTTCATCTAGTCTCAAACATCTCAGTCAAAACCTAGTTCATGGTTGAAACCCATTTCCAAAAATCTAGGAGAGAAGCTAAAGAGGCTCAAGAGTCTGTAAACATGAGTGCCTATGATTATGACAATGATGTCTTTTTCAATTCTAATCATACTACATTACCTGACATGGATGCCTATAGAAACATTCCAAATGTTGAGCACATGGACAGTATAAACAACAATGATACACACAATGACAATATGGACAACATTTCAATACATTTAGCAGAAGTGGAAGACTCCATTATGGATCTTTGTTTCAATCGATTGGTTGAGGAAATAATGAGGAGGGATAGACAATATTTCTTACAAATGATGGCACAAAGTGGAGCCAAGATACCTCATGATTTTGACATGTCTCAAATAATAGAATATCAACCTTTGCAACAAACTCACTCCAACATGGATCAAAGGAGGCCTAATAGTGGAGGCAATAGAGGACCACATATGGTGCCTGAATCACCATCATCTTTGTTTCAAAAACCAGAGGTCCCACATACACATGGTCAAGCATATGATACTCATCTTCGCAAACCATTATGGAAGTCTTATGCAAAAAAATATACTCAATCACACACCAATGCTAAGGACCAACCACCAAAGCAATTGGATATTCAAAGGCATGATCAAAATTTGCACACAAGGAAACCCTGTGTCAAATTTGGGGGCAACACACTAGAACAAACTCATGACATTCCGGTAGAGTATGGTATACATGGACAAAGCAGATATTTCATCCCTCACCATGACTTTATACCAAGTGGTCCATATACGCAGCATCATTATAGACCTCCTCCATATGAATATGTGTATGATCAATATCATTCATATATGCAACATGCTCCTCCTCCACATAGTACTTCAGACATGGGGTATGGTCCAAGAAGTTGGTCTCCACCTAAGAATAATTTGGAATAGCAAATCAAGGACTTACAAAAGAAAATGGAGGACATAAATACACCAAAGACAACTTACACAATGAGAGACATATGTCCCTATCCATTTGACAAGAGCATTCCAATGCCTCCATTTCCTACACACTTTGTGACACCTAAGTTTGATAAGTATAGAGGCAAAGGAGATCCTAAGGCACATATAAGACAGTTTTTCACAGCTTGCATTGAGGTAGCAGCAGAAGAGACATATTTGATGAGATTATTCCCACAAAGCTTAGGAGATCAAGCTATGGAATGGTCCTCCCAACTTCCACCTGGTATTAAGTCATGGGGTGACTTAGCAGAGGCATTTATCCAACATTTCTCATACAACATAGAGACAGACATATCATTCACTAATTTGTGCAACACCAATCAAAAGGATGGAGAATCTTTTTCATCATTTTTACAAAGATGGAGGAATCTAGCCAATAGATGCTCTTGTGAAACTCCACAAAAACAAATGGTAGAAATGTTCACCCAAAATGTTAACAAAGACATTGGTTATGACTTGAGAAAATTTTGTTTGTCCACCTTCAAAGACGTCATTGAAAAAGGCTTAGCAATAGAGAAGGTCCTAATTGAGCAAGGCATCATCAAAATATTCAAAGAAAACAAAGAGGACTTTAAAGGAAAAGACAAGCCAAGATTTTGGAACAAAAACAAGAACACAGTCAATGATGGTGTTGTTGATGCCAATATAGTATGACCCAAAATCATTTTTTCTGGATCAAGCTCTACAAACAATTAAGTGAATACTCAAACAACTTCCAAGTCACGAAGGAAGTACACCCTAGTGGGAGAACCACTTGAATCGGTTTTCAAGAAGCTAGTGGCAAACAAGATAATAACAATTCCAGATTTGCCTCTATATGAGCCAACAGCTAAATCAAATTGGTGGAATGATGAGGAATATTGTGAATTTCATAAGAGCAAAGGTCATCAAATAGGAAATTGTCATCGATTGAAGAACATCATACAAGATCTCATTGATAGAGGTGACATTGAGATTGAAGGACACTCATCTAATCAAGAACATGAAATGTTTAAAGAACCATTTCCAAAACATGACAAGGGAAAAGCTAAGGCCATAGATGACCAGACCAACTATACTAGAGCATCTTATAACTATGATTCAACTATAAATCACATTTCAATGGACAATTATGTCTCTACCATTATCATCAAGGACAAAACACCTGAGAATTATACCCAAAGACCCAAGATTATCCTAAAAGGCATTAGATCTTCATCCGAACCTACCTATGAATGTAATGTTACAACTCATCGAGGTAAATTCACTTTGCAAGGTGCTCCAGCTAAAAACACCGCTTCCTCATCAACCAAGCCTGAGTATGACCTTGTAGAATAGTTAGGGAAGACACCCGCGCTCATCTCCATCCTTGAGCTCTTACGCATATCCCCCGCACATAAAGCTATTCTTGACAAAATCTTGAGAGACACTGTTGTCCCCACTGATCTAAACGTGGACCAGTTTCAAGCCATGGTGGGATACCTTTCTATTCCACACTCTCTTACATTCACAGAAGCTTACGACAGCCTCATGAGCCAACCACATAACGCACCTCTACACATCGAAGCTTTCCTACACAAACATCGAATAAAATGAGTCTTGATAGATGGAGGAGCTAGTCTAAACATTTGTACATTGAGCACTATGAAACAATTGGGATATTCTTGTAAAGCTGTGTATTCTACAAACAAAATTACCATCAAAGCATATGATGATGAAGAGCGTTCATCCAAAGGCACAGTCACCTTACCTCTTAGAGTTGGGCCAGTTACAAAGGATGTGATTTGTCAAGTCCTAGACTTGGATCTCACATACAATATATTACTAGGACGTCCATGGATTCATGAAATGAGTGCAATCCCATCTACATATCATCGATGCATCAAGTTTCCACATAATGGAGTTGAACCACCTATTGTTGTGGCTACTAAGTCTGAATGCAAATATCCTCTAGTGGTGCAAGCATCTCTTGATATCAATAGTCCTAAGAGTGGTTCCAGTGAAGAATCTATTGAGTGTATCACCAACCCTCTTGAGAACTCACATAGCTCTACCATTTCATCCGCTCATTCCATTTTCACTCCTCTCCCAGACTTGGATCAACAAGAATTACAAAAGCCCTTACTCATTAGGGATAAAAAATCAAGCTTTGAAAAGAAGAATCTAAAAGTCAAAAATAAAGAAAAGTCCTTTAGTCCAAATCAAAATCAAAAGCTATTGGACTCTGAAAAAATCAAGGTCAAGGATAAAAATCCTATGAAAGAAAAAGAGCAAAAGATGATCTCCTCTAACATCAAAATAACTAGGGGCAAAAGTTCTAAAATTTCAAGTCAAAAAGAATACTTGTTGATCCTAAGTCTCCATCATGCTATCCTACTTTCACTTCTTTTCACAATCATAAGCCTTCATCACTAATCCACTTGTTTTGCACATCCTTTCCCTTCTGGTGATACATCATGGACCTTTAATGGAGCTTCCTCGAAGGACTTTGTTATCAGAGATGCCCAAACTTCTTCAGGTGACACGCATACGGGCCTGTGTAATCCACACACTAGTAATTCTATCTCAGTTCCTTCATCAAGGAAAACAGTCACTTGAGATACACATCATTTAGTCAAGGAATGTTGCAGTTACAATCATAAGGTTAAGCCTCACACATTTGAGGTGGGTGCCTTGGTTCTTAGAGAGAAGCCTAAAAATCAACAAGACAGAGAGAAGAAGGGCAAGTTCAAACCAAACTGGCTCGGTCCTTACATCATCACAACAACATATGGAACGGGTGCATATCAGCTCTCAACTCCAGATGGCGAACCTTTAAAGGATCCTATCAACAAAAAAAAAAAGAAAAAATACAAAAAATACAAAAAAAAAAAAACCAAAAATTCAAAAATACAAAAAAATCATAAACATAACAAAAAATCATTACTTGGTGAAAACTTGGCAAACAGGCGCTTTGTGACACAAAAAAATTGAAAAAACAGAAAAACATTTTGTCGAACGGTGAAAACCACTTCGGTGGCGCCCTGGGCAAGTACCATGGTGAAAACTGGGTCACCTCCTCCCTCCTTCAGGATTCCATTTCATCCTTCATTTTGCACACACTCACAGCCCATTCATCCATTATAAACTTACCCATTCCCATCATGGCTTGTTATTGATCTACCTAAGATTGGTTAGCCATTCATACTAACCCCCTTTTCACCCTTTCCATCCATAATAAATCGGCTCCTATCTGTAGCTAAGGCAAATCCTACGTCTAGTGATGGGTGTGGAACTGAGAGCATCACACATTTTGAGGAGTACAGTTTCTTCCTGTTTTCTTCAGTCTATCCACTCACAATCCACAATAAAGCAACAGTTGCATCACAATCCGCAATAAAAGTTTCATCTTCTCCACAATAAAGTATCAGGTGCATGGATTGAGTCAGTTTCAGATGAGGTACAATAGCAACAATGGACTTCAACAAATCAAATATTTCAACAGACTCAGACAACATTATGGTTCAGTGCTATCTATCCTTTTGTGAAGGAAAACATTGTGACCACAATCAAATAAGACTTATACGAGTGACAAGAAATACTAAACTTGAGGACTACAGTGAATGTTGGTGTCGAGTCTTGGTTTTGTTTTGATTTTTATCTTTTGGTGACATGTCTTTTAGCTTTTCCGGGACCACAATCAAATAAGACTTATACGAGTGACAAGAAACACTAAACTTGAGGACTACAGTGAATGTTGGTGTCGAGTCTTGGTTTTGTTTTGATTTTTATCTTTTGGTGACATGTCTTTTAGCTTTTCTGGGATGTCTTTGACTAGAGATTCTATCTCCAAGATGTCTTTGACTAGAAAGGCGAGGATGGGGTATCGTCACCTATTTTTCTTTTGTTGTCTGCAGATTGTCTCTTAGTAATGTTATGACTTGTCCAAGGATATGAGGACACTGAGACTCTAGTGTGAACTGGGGCATTCCTTGTTTGTGACTGTCTTATCTCCATGCAAACAAGTACAATGACTTTCTGGGTCGAACATATGCCTCGATTGTCATAACCTATTTTGCCATAATAAAGTTCAATGATGATAATGCACAAGAAGCTCATTCACTTTCATATCTTCTATCTTTCATCCCCCTTTCTTGATTGACCTCCATCGTCCTTCTTGAGTCCATGTAGCCCGCTATCACATGACTGAGTATAATGACACACCAAAAATATTTGCATTTCATGTAGTTGCACCTACATTACCACATATTAATCATTTCATACATACATATAGGTATCACAATTGCATCACATCCTACACACAACACATGTTAGCACATTTTACATTCTCATGATGTAAATAGTATCTGCATTATCATATTCATCTGCATTTCATACATTCACATTTGCATATGCATAACATATTAAAAACATAAAAGAACAAAAATATTGCATTTCCTCATGTACATATCTGCATTCATATCATAAGCATCACATAGAAGCAACATCACATAGGTACACATGCATATAGCTGTCACAAGGATGAATCATCTCATATATATAATCATAAGTGTCATGATACAATGATGTCAAAAATCATATGGCTACAACCAATCCTCATGTCGCCCTATCTGGACAGAGAAACCCATTGATAACTCTTGCCAGAACCATCGGTAGCGCTAATCCAGTGTATGTCATGGTATCCCAAGCCACATGTCCTACCCTCATCTCCAACCTTGGATCCTAAAATACTCATCTCAGTGCATCCTTGTCTCTGTCTCGATCATAAGGAACCAACTCCCCATTGATCGGTATCCTTAGAATCCTGTAAACATCCTCCAAGGTGATTGTAATCTCACCCATCGGCAAATGGAACATGCATGTCTCTAAGTGCCATCTCTCAGCTAGCACAGTCAACAATCCCATGTTCACCCGAAACTTGGGCACATACAGAATAAATCACAAACCCATAACCTCAATCGCGGCTCTGTCCTCAAAGGTCAGCTTTGGTCGTAACCTCTAAGTCGATGGGAATCTCTCCTGTGGCTCCAACATAGGTAGGTACTCTTGTAGTCAAGCAAATCAACTTTGTCAGTCAAAGTGACACTCACTATTCATCACAAAGTGTTACTTCTATTCTAGTGGAATTCACTGTTCATCACAAAATGCTGCTTATTATCCTAGTGCTTATATCTATCATATGGTGTTCTATCCTAGTAACACTCACTATTCATCACAAAGTGTTGCTTTTTATCCTAGTGGTACTCCCTGTTCATCACAAAGTACTACGTGTTTTTGCACTCCCTGTTCATCACAAAGTGTTGCTCATATTTTGCACTCCTTGTTCATCACAAAGTGTTGCTCATATTAGTTCTCCCTGTTCATCACAAAGTATTATGTCTTGGTACTCCCTCTTCATCACAAAGTGCCTCGATCTATCCTAGTCTTCCCCAAAGGACCTGCTTGAGTGTATCCTCTCAGCAGCTTATCCAATCAATGGCGTATGTTCATCACAGAACTGCCGATTCGACCTTGAAGACATAAACACACTTACATACTACATAAACACATCTGCTCTGCACAGACGCTCCTAAAATACACATACGCACCTGCTTTGCACAGATGCACCCATATAACACAAATGCTCCTGCATAACGCAAACATGCTCGCATTTGACATAGACGCCTTTTCCTGCACAGACGCACTTGGCACAAACACAGACGCGCCTAGCTAACCTAGATGCGTTTGGCACAAGCACAGACGTACCTTGACATTTTTTTTAACCTTGTTTGACATACCTAAACGTGCATTTATTACATTACTTAGCATGCATTTATGACAACATTTATTGTGACAAAGTACAAGGATGTTTTGTGGTACTTACCAGCTCTCCTGCATCTGCTAGCCTCTGAAATCGGCGAACACGATCGAATCTATGCACCATTTCCATCGTTGCTGACTGTTGCTTCTCTATTCTCTCTCTGCACTCTAATCTCTTGAAGGTGTGGATGACAATGAGGATGTATTCCCCTCATGGTCTATCTTATAGACTACCCTAGTCCTCGTCTCCCAAGTCAGTCTTCATTATCCCGTGACTTTGTCACTCTATCCTATCCGGTCAGTCTATTCTAGCCTTTCTTTCTTATTGAGAGACTGTCTGCGATCTTTTCAGACATTTTCATCCAATCTCTCGAGGGGGCATATCATTCCCATCTTGGGGCAACTTTGTATCAGTTCATATTATCTTCTTTGAAACAATGCGACAAGCTGCATTGTCTCAAAGAGGGGCAAAATGTAGACACCTAAAATTGTCCTGTCTAAATAAATAAATTACTTTAGCCTAATTCTTCTATTAATTAAATAAATCCTTATTTATTTAATTAATTCATTTATCCTCTTCTAGCCTTATTTCTCATTTAAATTAATACCTTTATTTATTTAAATTATCCCTTTTCTTAAATTAAATAAATATTTTATTTATTTAATTGATCCCACTTCTTCTATTAATTAAATAAATTTTTATTTATTTAATTAATTCATTAACCTTTTCTACCTATGACACATGCCATTCATCTCTTAATTCCTACACTACCTACCCTCTTATTATTTTCTTATTTTCTTTACCTACTCTCTAATCATAGCCAACCATTTATCTTTTACACCTCTCAATCTTATCCCTCCATTTCTTATAGTGTCTTCTATATAAGGAGATGCTTCCTTCATTATCAACCCTATGCATTTAGCCCCTGGACATATACATTCTAATCAAGCATCCTAGCATTCAAACTTTCATATGCGATCCTACTTGCAACCACATTTCCGTTCTTTGTTGAGCTCTTGTGCACACATAAAACCTGAGAGCAAATATATCAAGCAAGATCAATGGAGATAGGAAGAATGAAGATTAAAACCCTATTGGACATGTGATGGTATAATCTATATGATTTCATTTGATTTGCATTGTCTTAGGTAATCTTCATATGTTATGGTGGCTCTTTGTTGTTGTTAGGCTAGGGTTTGGTGATTGAATTCATTTAGTCTTTCAATATTATTGTCATCCATTTTCACCTTAAGTAGTGGCCATATGACCCTACCTCAGAATGCTTATGAATTTATTCATGCGAAGCTATTGATTGGTTGAGAAAAATAGTAACCTTTACGAAAAAATGAATTGTGACCACAGGATGTGATAGGAATTAACAACCACTTGGTGACCACTCCAATATCAAGTCCCAGACAAAAAGGGCACAAAAACTTCTTGTATGTATACCCATGCCCAAACAACCATTCTTCATTATAAATTTTTGGGCTACCTCTAATCCCTCCTTTAGCTTCGTGCAGGTTCCCCATAAAGTAACCAGACTCACACTCAGTTGTAACTTCATGGATCTTAGTAAGACACAAAAAATAATCATCTAAATCTAAGCCTTCTTTTTTTGAATTGTGTGATAAATCATCCTTTACACTTGTAGCCCCTGGTTGTGGTTTAAGTTTGCCACACTACACTACCATGGGATCAAATTTGTCAGGGATAGCTTCTACTCTTTTTTTGCAGATGAAATCATCTGTAAGGGTACAATGCATTCCATCTACACCTTTTCCATTGTCCTTCACCTCTTTTTTATTGATTGAAACATCACTATGGATGCCGGGAAATTGGGACAAAATCTCCTGAGTTTGCTTAACACCTTCTTTATGAAGAGAGTTTCCAAAATGGGGGGGACATATTACATTTTCTTGTATTTCATCATCTTCTCCTTCCTTTTTTGGAAATCTGAATGCCATATATTCAGCTTGTACTTATATTTATTTGGCCAATTTCTAAAATTCCAAACCCTTTTTCAACCTTATATGATACTAAATTATCATTAAAGATGAAAGTTTCCATTTCTAGCTCAAAATCTAAAATTTCTTTGGTAGGCTTCTCAAGAGCATTATTCCATTTCTATTCATCTATATCAAAGGAGATAATCTCTAACTTTGGAAATTAAAAAGGGGTAGCTATAGTGTTATTCATACCTCTTATTACGTTATGGAGGTCACCGAAAGGTAAATTTCCTTTAACTTCAGTGATGTGACCATCTTCATCTGCAATTCCACACAAAAAGTCACTATTTGAACCTTCCAAACACCAATTTGGAATAAAGACAACATGATTTTCATCTTGTATTGATCTTTTCTCAAGGTACAAGTTACTAGACTCAGTTAATGCTTGCACAGAATCTTTCCTGCCAAGAACAGTGAAATTATAAGTCATGATCTTCAGTTTTTGGTTCTTCTTTAAGAAACCTTAATCTTTCTACTTTTTCCTGTAACTTATGAATCTCTTGCTCAAGGTCTTTGAGCAAGTAATACCTATAACACAAACCCTTTGCCACCAACATGGATTTATAATCTTTAGATGGATGTAACCCTTTCCTTTCAACCTCAGAGACATTCTCTTTGAAAGAATTACAAAAGGAAAGGAGTGTCTTATCATCCTCAACTACTATTTATTCAATTGTTGGTGTGGGCCATCCTTTGGATCTATTTGTTCAGCACTAAAACATTTCTCTGAGATTTATGATCAATCAGAGTCATCGGCCTCCTATTGGAAGCAAGAAGGTACTAATTCCCCTCTTTCCCAGTAGAGTCGTCAAAAATATGATTTTTATCTCTTTGAAACATAATGATACGACTCCTAGTTAGACTAAAGAACAAACTATTAATCAATAGTTGGGGAAGTTGTATTTTATTTTGCAACTTTCCTCTGAATTTTAGAGGTACAACTCCCTTTTATGATGTAAGTTGGGGTTTTTCAGGGTATGTTTTTTGACCAGAAAGCAAGAAAGGCGAAATTTCTAACCAGAAGGTCCTAAAGGTGAGATAACCAACCATATAGATAATGAAAGAATCCCACCAAACAAATCATAAACTAACCATTTCCATACAGTACTCACACAAAAATGAGCGCCATATAACAACAAATGAACTTGAGGAAACAAGCCTTAAGATAGCTCATCATATGAAAACTTAGAACAAGATGCATGCACATAAGGAGAACGCAAAATCTACTGCAGCACAAAGTCTAATCATATAGATAAATTGTTCAAAATTTTCATATCCAAGGATAAACAATAAAATCAACTTGTCTTTTGAAAAACAACACAAAGTCTTCTTTTTTTCAGTCCTTTTCCCCCTCCTCCCTCCTTTTTTAATTTTACTATCTACCCCCTTTTATATCAAAAACCCCTTTTTCCATTTTGAAGAAATAGTTCATCCCAGAGTAAGGATCTTGAAAATGACCCTTTAAAAATGATTTCAAATAAAAACAAAAAATTACCAGAACTAACACTAAACTCATATTATAAACAGTTGTCAACTTCACACTCCTTCTTCCTCAAGCACTAGATTCCAATTGGCAATTTGATTATCGATCATCTTAGACTTCATCTCCTCTTATATAAGTACCCAAAGGACTGTTGAAAATTCATCTTAATCTTCTATAAGCTCCTGAGTAAGATTGGTAAAGTAAAAAAGGATGGCATCTTACATTTGTTCAACATCCGACTACACCATGGGACCTTTCCCCTTAAGCACCATCTTCTCTCTCTAATCACTAGTATTTCTTCTAGAAGATATTTCTTCTTGCAGATGTCGTTCGTGATTTTTGGCTTGCTCGACATTTTTTCTTAATAAGGCAATAGTCTTCCTATATCCAACAAAACCGGTTTATTGTTTCCATGCAAGAGCATGCAACCCTTGGATGATGTTTCCTTGCTGGTTTTCTAGCCAATTTAGGTATAGGTTATCAAAAGGTAGTTGGTTATCATGAGGCAAAACCATTTTGATAGAGGGAGCTCATGATGGCATGCATTACTTCAATCAGTCTTCAAAGGTGGTGCATTTAATTCTGTTGGAAGAAAAGTGATAATATCAAGAATTATTGCTCGTGCCACTATCTTTTGCATGATTTTAACCATTTAATCTGTCATTATGAGGGTACTTCGCGAATCTCCTTCGATTCACTTTTTGGAAATTGTGCATGGCGATGGACTGACTTAGAGACCAATAGGAAAAGAGATTGAAAACCTCTGATACTTTGATATCAATTCATGAGGGGCATTGAGTATCAAAGAGGAGTAAGAAGAGGGAACTGCAAGGACTGATTGGTCGCCACCCGATAAGCATTAACTCTTCATTCTATCATGATATCCAGTGAAATAAAATCTTGGTAAAATCAAACATAGCTCTGACATGTTAGGATTTCACTGCTAAGTGTGAGTGCGATAACAAAGGAAGAACTTCCTATGGATAGGCAATTTTAAAAAATGAAGTAGGGGGGCAACATCAAATAAATTAAAGGCTCAATTAAATATTAAACAATAAAATAATATTAATAAATAATAACCCTCATGATTAAATACACCATTACATTAAATATCAAGGTCATCCAAATTAATTTAATTTAATATTAATAAACTATGTAAATCGATTAATTAGTAATTTAATTAATAATCACAACTCCACAAGACAACCCAACATAGGGTAAAATAT
Source organism: Cryptomeria japonica (assembly GCF_030272615.1). Classification (NCBI taxonomy): domain Eukaryota; kingdom Viridiplantae; phylum Streptophyta; class Pinopsida; order Cupressales; family Cupressaceae; genus Cryptomeria; species Cryptomeria japonica. The sequence continues at coordinate 318,587,687 of NC_081407.1, read as the reverse complement.
AAAATAACACATGACACTAAGAAAGGCAACTCTAGCCACGACACCAAAACAGACAAGATAACAGCTAAACCTAGAGTGTAGAATGAGATCTCATGTCACCTTTGATCAACTTGCCATTGGGATTAAAGACACGCTCAAACCTGCAAAACCAAGTGGAGTCGATGTCTAGTACTTGCAAATCTATAACCACCAATGTACACACAACAACATATATAGCATATAATATGAAATAATCAGACAGGTGAAAGAGAGTCACAACGTCATACCATACTCATAGGCGAGTGGTATGACATTGTCTCTTTCACTGACATAGTTTAAAACAATCATGGTAACATAACATCATCATCATCATCATATCTGATATAAACATGAACTGGGGTTAGTACATGACAAGATACCATCCTATCATCATAAGAAAATATAAACCTCACATGTTTAATGAGTGCACACAAATCACCAATTATAAGTCCATCATCATAATAGTCATGAATATATCATCATCCATATAAAACCATAATGTATCAAATGCCAATATAAAATGTCTAGCATCAACTATAAGCACTTGAATCATAAATAGGACCATAGCTATCTATTAGGAGCATCATAAAAGATTCTAAGCATAGTCCATACAGTCTATCAATGCATCAAAGAAAAGATGAATCAAGGAGGGGCGCTATAGTGTTATTGTATCAAAGAACTCAATCTCTTTGTGTAACATGTACTACATTCATTACCCAGGAAGTTTCATTTATTCCATTCATAGATGAACACGAAGGATGGCCTTATGCACTTTTATATAAACAATAGAGAGGAGAAAATATGAATTAAAATGACCCAAGTAAAATATTAAATAAATTATTTTCTATTCCACTTACTTTAGCTCGCCAAAAATATGGAGAAATGTATGTATGTGTGTGTGTTTATTTGTGTATACATATTTGTGTGTGGGCATGTATGCATATGTATATGTATATGTGTATGTATAATTTGCATGTACATGTGTGTGTGCATATACATGTACACACACATATGTATAACTTTTTGTAATTTTTAACTCCAAAATATTATTTTGTAGTGGGGAAAACTTTAAGAAACCTCGCCTTGGACAAGGTGTAAAAACCTGGCGAAAGCTATATAATTCTCGAGGAAAATTTTAATTTTACTGGCGAATTTTTGCAGTTTACGGAGAAAAATAATAATCTTCGTTGGCAAATTAGTCGTGATTGTTGAAAGTTTTTGAAAAATCCTTGCGAATCGTAATGTTTTTAAAACCCAAAAAATATTTGCATGGGCGAATTGTAATGTTTTTAAAACCAGAAAAATATTTGCATTGGCGATTTCAACCTATTTTCAAACCATTAAAAAAAAATATTGGCGATTTCAACCTATTTTCAAACCATAAAATAAAATATTGGCGATTTCAAGCTATTTTCAAACCATAAAAAAAATAATATTGGCGATTTCAAGATATTAACTTTAAGTCATTAAAACACGTGGCACATAGTCGTCAACTCTCTGCCTGGAAGACTGCCCATTAGAAAATCTCACGACCTAGCGACAAGCCCTTATGACTCTCTCTATCTCCAACTTGCAAGCTGAAAATGCTAAGCCTTTGTAACCTCAAGATCTAGCGACTGAGGGAAACTGAACTGCCACTCGCCAATTCTTGGCCACAAAATGTTAAGTCCTCGTCACCGCAGCGACTTGGAGATAGTGGTAACTTTAACCCTTGTCGCATACTCGCCAATAGAAAATTGTTTATCTCCTAACCGCTATCACTTCACTCGTAAGCTCACGGCTTGATCAGGTCTTCAAACATTTAACTTCCTGAGCTAGCGATAACCATTAAACCTAACCACAAATTGTCTAGTCACTAGCTCGTGACCTAAAAATGCTAACATTAAACAAACATGAGAGCTAGCGACAACTGTATGAAATGAGTTACTTGCTAACTCTCGTGGCTATAATGTATGTCATCAGACCAACTCAAGACCTTGCAACCAAAGCAATTTCACTAACAATCTCCAGCTCGGTAACATAATACGCTAACACCCAAAAAGCTAGAGACCTCGCGATGTAAACCCAAACCAACTTGTCACTAGCTAGCGGCTTGATCATGTCTTCAGACATTTTACCTCACGAGCTGGCGATAACCATAAAACTTAACCACAAACTATCTGGTTGCTAGCTAGCAACATAAAAATTTTAAGGCTTGGATGCTGACTCATTCCTAAGGGACTAGTTTGAAGGTTTCTCCTGAGTCGAGGTTGATTAGACAAGGGAGGACGACGGTTTCAGAGGATCACAAATTTCTTTGAGAAATAAGAGCTTAGGTTGCTTGTTGTTATGGATTTTGAAGCAGAATTTGTCTAATCAAGGAGGAATAAAATCAGAACAAAATCGTTCACAATAAATGAGCCTTAGCAGGATGCAGTGGATTTGATAGGCATGACTTCTAGAGTCTACAGTCATGTTGAAAAATACCAAAATGATGATTTTTCACGTGAATGAGCATCACCAAATGAAGTGTGAAAATGTTATAAATACAATAGAGTGGTAACTTAATTGGTAGAAGAGAAAAGAAACCTTTTTAATTTTTTGAGAGTGGTTTTTTCCTTAGAGAGGAAGATGATGTTTGAGTAGGATCGTGTATGGAGTTGTTGTGTGCTCTGTGATACCGTATGGGTGTTTTTTTGTTTTCTTATGTGTGAGTTTGTTTATTGTCAGAGGGGTTGCGAAAGTGAGAAGGATTGCTAGAGGGGGTGTGAAAGCCTTTTCTTGTCAAGAAAGGCCAAGCATGGCACATCCTTTGCTTCTACTCTGCCATAGGATGGCAAGGGGTTCAAAGAAGGAGCCTGCAAAGGAATGAAAGAAGGATTTGTTTGGGTGGGGAGTGGCAACCAATCATCTTTGTGATGACATGGAAGCTGCGACCCCTCCCCAACATATTATGTTCACCCACACTTGCATGAACTAGCTAGCATGGCATTAATGCAATTATACAAATGTCAAAATCTTGGATCGATCATGCAATTTATGGTATTTGGGCATCGTCACTTCTATCAAGTCCCATTAATATTAATTGCCATACTTGCATGAACTAGCAGTAGCTATTGTGGCATTTGATTGGCGATTTCCATTCAAAACTTTAACAGATTCCGACAAACAAGTGCACGTGTCAATCCCCATCTTTAATCGTACACTCGCAACGGGTTATAACAATTTGGAAAGGAACCGATGAGTTAGCAATAATGCTACCAAATCCTCTTCATCACAATATCGCAACCCCTTTAATGAATCCTCAAAGAATCTTGCGAGTGAGCGACAGCCGTTGATCTTCATCAAGCCCTTCAATCGCAACCTCGCAACAACATTTGTAATATTCTTTCTTTACTTGCGAGCTGGCGACCACTGCAAATCTAACAAAATAACTTATTTCATCGCAAGCTCGCAACTCAAAACTTAACTTGACTTAAACCCCTGTGATCCCGCGACAACAAGGCACTTAACCACCATCGCATGCTTGCAACACTTTTTGACTTAAGACTTACAAACTCCCGAGCATGCGATGACCACAAAATCAGACCAAAACTTACTTGTTGCCAGATCGCAACTTAAAATGCTAAACAACTTCAAAACCTGCAAGCAAGCAATGAAACCAACTAAGTTGTGATACCAACCACATCAGATGATCGCAAATTAAAATGACTTAACCACGAACACCGCGTGACCTTGCGACAACATAAAATCACACCCAGTCGCAACCTCGCAACATAAAATGGTCAAGAGCAAAACATCTTGCGAGGTAGTGACAACTAAAATCTCCCAGTACTCGCAAGCTCGCGACTCAAACTGACTTGATGATAAAGGACCTGCGAGCTAGTGATAACCATAAAATCTCAAAACTTTTTATCTCTTGACCGCAGCGACCCAGCGAGTACCAACAAAAATTGATGTTTTATGTTAATTTACCATCATAAACAGGCACGAGCAGTGGCACACAGACCATTAATGACTTGTCACTTAGTACTTACTCGCTAACTCTCACGGTTATGATGCATTGCATCAAACCAATTCGAGACCTTGCGACCAAAGCAATTTCATTAACAATCTCCAGCTTGCTAACATAAAATGCTAACACTCAAAAAACTAGAGACCTCGCGATTTAAACCCAAACCAACACTTGCTAACTCGCCACTTAAATTGTTAAACATGAAATTTATCTGCGAGTTAGAGATGAAACATTAAACATGTCTGACCAACCGTTTGACCACACTTGACGTTGACATGGACAAATAAAGCGAGGGCAACTTAGATTTTCAACGCATGACAACTTCGGTTTACTAGCCAACTAAGACAAAAAACAAACACAAAACCCTAATCACCTTGAACATTGAACATCATGTTAAGAATTTAATGTAGAACAGTAGAAAGGTTCTAGTAGTAACAGTTATGCAATATGAATAATTTTATGGATCTTGTGACACAAATTGTTGCATTTCATGTTCAACATAATGTGGAACCAAATACCAATTTACTAATAATTCAAATTCACAATTAAAAATATGAAATAAGTATCTGTTCTGATTGACAAATTCAAGGAATACAATATCAAAAATCATCAATGACAACTATAGTATTGCAATTTTGCAAATGGAAACTGTAATATGACTCAAGAATTGTAGTATAATTATAAATACCTATAAACTGACTGCTAATTCACTTCAGTGACTGACTCCGAGGCTTCTATATCCCAAATGGACTCAAGATCTGGAAACTGACTAGTACTAACAGGTTCATCTTCATTCTGAGTTGGGTATTCAAAAATGTCTTCGTCTTCATGCTGACTCTGAGTCTACGATCCATCATATTCATTTGTCTCAACACTAGCACTAGCAGTAGCACCACCAGCTTTTAAAGTGTTGCACACCCCTCGTCTTTCACGCATGGAATTCCAGATTGCCAGTGCCCTATCATATGGAAAATCTCTAACATTATATTGAGTTACAAACAACCTCAAGAAAGTTTCCAAATTCTTGTCTAATTTGTTTCTGATCTTTGATTTCAAAATCCCTAATGCACTAAAAACTCTCTCATCTTCCATCGACCCCAATATCATTGTTTGACATAAATCAGCAAGTTTCAAATATTTTGGTATTGCAATACGCAATGCTTCACTTTGATCTATCCTTTTCCAAAGCCTTGTGATTGATCTAGGTTCAAATGGATTCTCCAAGTTAACCAACTGCTATTTCATAACCAATGCAAATTGTTTACATTGTTTTTTAAGATGATCTGAATTTAAAATTCCTTCTATTGGTTGTCCATTGCAATATGCATCTTTTGAAAATGTCAATATCAATTCCTCTAGTTTTTTTATGAAACATCTTTGTGTCATTTGGATTATCTCCAATTGAATGCCAAAATTGAGGATACACACAACCCATGGCTTCAAGTATTTCTTCTCGAGGGAATCTTTCACAAATCTCAGTTGAAAGTTCATATGCAATAGACTTCAAATTATCACTTTAACAATCCTGTCAAAATCTTCCTTTTTAATTGGTAGTGCTCTGCCTCGCTTGCCCGTCTTAGATTGGTGCATTGGTATCTGAAATCCTTTTACAAAGACACATAAATCATTTTTTGTATTGAAATGTAAAAAAATTTCAGCATGATTCAAATCTGTAATTATCTGCCACCTAAAAAAATTTGGGCTTTGCCCTGTTAGATCTGAATATAGACCATCCAGGCTCAAGCATGTCATTTTACGTAGAGTGCTATACTCATTGATATACATAGTTTTGTCTTGGGCTTTCTTAACAAGTTTGTTCATTGAATCCAGCACGGGGAGAAGACTAGCTAAAGTTAACAGAGTCTCTATATCACTTAACTTATGTAAGAGATCAGGAGCTTTGTCTACTATGAGGTGTTGCTCATACATTAGTCCGATCAAGGATTGATATTCTGTTAGAACTTGCTCTGTTGGTCCATGCAAGGAGATCCATCTAGTCTCAACATCCCTGAGAAGCTTGTTTCCTCCTGTTACTCCCTTAGCAAAAATCTAAAATTCTGCAAAACGTTTAAGACTTTGGCAGAAGTATGAGTGGAGCTCATGGACTAGATCTTCAACTTTTGACACTGTAGGGAAATTGCTTACAATTCTATATGCTAAATTCATTCGATGGGCCATGCAGTGAATGCCAACCATGTATGGTGCAATACTAGTTTGTAATCTTGCGCAAAGACCAGTCCTTTGACCTTGCATTACTGCAGCTCCATCAGCTCCAACACACACCAACTTCTTGGCAATTGTCAAGTCATCCATACCAGCAATTTCATTCAAATCTTTCTTAACTTCCAAATATAAATTTTCTGCTATTGAATTGCCCCTCATTTTACGAACACGGAGTAGATGAGCTCGACAGACGTGTTCTTTTACGGTATACACATGCATACAAACCCAAGCAGTGTTATCTACTGCAGTAACTTCATCTATGGATAATGAAATGAAATTTGACTCTTTTACACTCTTTTGTAAATTTTTCTTTTCCACCTCAGCAAGATAGTTTGCCATTTCCCATCCAGCGTTTATTGACCAATGTGACATAGGATAGTGAGGAACATTCAAAAAAGATAATAAATTACTAAATTCTGTGAAATCTTCCATAGGATGCCCTCTCGACATAATATGAAAAACAACACTCATAGTCTTTGCTAGGTTTGCATCTTTCACTACATATTCAAGCCCAACCTTGATTGTATTTCCAAATCCACTATTACCAATCAGTGTCATTTTGTGGTTATGCTCTTCATATTCTGCGACATACTTAACATGAAGACATTCTTCCTTTGATTTCAATCTTACTACTTGTGTTTCCTTTCTGTCTATGATCTGTTTTTCATAAACCTTACCAATATGCTTTTCTATGGTGTCAAGCTTTAGCTGCATCTTCTTCTCTCTTTTAGTTTTCTAGCTACAAATATTACACCTACATTTTGTTGGTTGTTCATCATTGTTTGGGACTGGTTCAATGAATGGGTACTTTGCTACCCAATCAATCTTAAAACTCCTTGTCATCTCCCACTCTCGCCCTAGTTTTACTTTCCTTTTTCTTTTCTTCCTACCAACATCATCTTCAGTACTAGCATTTGCATCCGAGTGAATTATCTCATTGTGTGTATCCCTTAGAACATCTTTTGTCATGTCGGTATTGTCATCCTCATTTGATGCATTTAACTCAATGACAATCCCACCTTGTGGTGGTGGTGAGCTACTGTGAAAGGCTTCTGCAACTGCAGAAGTTGATGGACCAAAAACTTTGCCAATTCTAAAGAAAGACTTTATGGTAGAATATTTAAGTTTAAGTTTTGGGCATTTTGATGGCCTCACAATCCCTTCAGTTTCACCGCCCTGAGGAGTCTTACCCTTGTCTGACATCCCAATCCATTCACCACACTGAGGAGTCTTACCCTTGTCTAACATCCCAATCCATTCACCACCCTGAGGAGTCTCAGTCTCACCCTTGTGTGACATATAAATCCCTTCACCACCCTGAGGAGTCTCACCCATGTCTGACTGTGACATCTTGAGTCTTGACCTCTCACTACGAATTAAAATTTAAAACTAATACTATCAAGTATGAAGAAATGATTACTCACCTTTATGCCTTCTCAATTCTCTGAATCGGGAATCAAGAATGCTTGGGCCTGTGTTGCAGGATTGTAACTCTGGCCCTCTAACCTACAATGAACTTCGACTTTCCAACTCAATTTGCGGAATGTGAATCGAGACTCGAGAGCTCCCAATTTACTAATCAAACACGAACAAATTGTAAGAAAGAGTGTATTTATATCAATCCATGATTGCATTTTTAGCGAATTGTGCGGGGCCCGAGCATCGCAATTGCCAATAAATATTTAATTTAATTACATTTTTGGCGAGTTGCGCGGGCATGCAATGAACATTTAATTTAAGCGGGGTGAAATGGGTCCTCGAATGCTTATAATGTTTTAATTGATATTGGTGAATTTGGCCGACACGTGCAATGAACATTTAATTTACCATTGGTGAATTAGGTCCTGGGTACGTGGTCATTTTACTATTGCTAGCGAATAACGGAGGTGATCTAATACCCATGTTCGAGTAATTCCAGACGAATATTACGGGCATGCACGTCGACGGTGTGTGGTCAATGGCGAAGCCAGATTCTACAGTGTGTCGTTAACCCCGAGATTCCAGGCGATTTGACCATGATGTTCCCCCGGACTATTCGCACGGAATTCACCAATTGGCGAAGATTCACCACTAAAAAACTCGGTTTTGTAGTTTCCAGCTCCAAAATGTTGCAACATCAAAATACTAAAAAATATTCTTGAATCTAAATAAACCTAAATATGCAAACCAAATCTTTGTATGGGATTGTTCTCAAGAAACTAAAATAGTATCATCCTTCAATCTTTAAGAATCGTTTGTATAGAAATCCTATAGCTCAACGCATGTACTTAAGTTGTGAAGAATATTGATATAATGAAAAAACATGTAAGTTGAAGAAATATGCCTATATAAAATTTATCAAATGATTAAACCAACTTTGGACCAAATTCAAATGTCCAATTATGCCGAGAAATTAAAAATATATTATCACTTTTTCCCTCCATAATAGGCCGACTAAATGAGTTTCTATAAATCCTCTTCTTAAAAATGCTTACTTTTAGCATGTAAAGAGACCCCACATACAGTTTCTTGCAACTATCATAAAATTTGACATAGAATTTGTCATAATAGATATACTCTCTTAAATTAATTGATTCTAACTTCACTATTTTTTTATTTATTTTTCCTCTATTTCATAATTACCTACCATAACTCCTCATGATTTGCAACCCCCTTTACTATTTCGAAATTGCCTTATTCTCTCTATGAATTCCCACACCTCAACTTCACATAATCAATAGTATTTAAATATTTGAAATTTCTAAATTAATAAATTCATAGACCTGATCAATAATTATTTTCTAAAAACCCCCCTTACCCCATGAGAAATATTAAAATTAACTAAGTTCTACAAAATTAAATTAATTAAGAATGAGAAATTAGAATCTAAAATGACATAAATTAGTTACTTCCATTTTGTATTAATGCATGTAAAATCTGTAGCTAAAGGAAAGGGTATTACAATTGAGAGAGCACATTACAAATTAATATCTAAATAACGGAATATGTCATCTACAAACTTGTAGATGAGTTATATGATTTTGATGCAAGCAATGGTTTCTTTTTGAGTTCCAAATTGATATATTACTTTAATGAATGCTTCCTTTCACTTTAAATATTTTTCATGGTTTTTATATGTCGAATTAAGTGTACACAAATAAATGTATATAAAATTATTTATATATATATATATATATATATATATATATATATATATATATATATATATATATATATATATATATATATATATTAATAGTTCACACAAAAACGTGTCAAGCTTACAATTAACGAAAAAGGGTGAAAATTTAAAATTTTGAATTTGGATTCTATCTTTATGTCAATTGAGATCAATTTGTGAGGCACAAGATTGAGTTAGGATAAGGAAGTGAAGATATTGAAGTGGGGAATGAATATGTAAAAATGGAATGTGTTGTAATGAGTGCAATTAAAGATAAGGTAAGTTTAGATGTATATGTGTGGATGAGTGTAAAAGTAATACACATAAGATTATAGTTGAAAATCAAATTTAACATTAAAATGTACAATTTTATCAAAATAAACCTAAAATACATGGAATTTGGTACGAGAATTTTAATTTTACCATTAGAAATATCAATTTAAAAGAAAATGATGCTCAACTCTTTCCCCTTTAACTTGTTCATTTTAATTTTGAGATGAAAAGTGTTTTCATATAAGAGAAAAATGTCTGATGCTAATTATATAAAATAAAATAATCTTTATAACTTCTATCATTAAAATTTTCAATCATAAGTTGAAAATTTGTAAATATAATTAAAAAAATGTTTTTTTATTACAATAGTTATTAGAGATACTAATCCTAAAAAAATAAAACATTTTAATCGTAGAAATTAATTAATCCTTGAAATATTACACGACTTTCATTTTACCTATGTAATGATATGTTGATAAGTAGAAGGTATTTTCCACAGCAAGTCAAATAATGATATTGCTATCAGGATTCAACTGCTAAGATTGGTTTCATACTTAAGCCATATATTAACTTTAGAAAATTATAGGCTTATTCTAAATTCTTATATATATATTGAAATTAGAAGGATCTCAATTATTAGGGTAGTGTAAATCTCTTTGTTGGATCTTGTTATTTCTTGTATTCATACAATAAGAATGAATCAAAAAGAAGAAAAACAAAAGATGGTGCCATTATAAGTTAGATGCTTGATTTAGATAGCTAAAGCCTTTATAATTGAAGTCAATTTAATTATATATAACATTAATTTTTCCTTTAACTAGTTATATAAATTATTATGCCGAAGGCATACCCTATATGAAGTTTTCAACTTATTTATTGAAATCAATGGTTCAAAATTGACTAGAGGGATGCAAGATGATTGAATTGATCTAAATCGTATGTTTCCATTAATATTAATTTTAAAAGAAATGATAAAAAGGTAAAAAAAAATATATTTTAATATGATTAATTAGAAAAAGAATGTGTACTTAATAAAAATCTACTATTTTTTGCTTTTAGTAATAATATCTTTTAATGTCATCTTCTTTTATTTGAATATTCTATATTTTTTTTAAGTTTCAAAAATGGAAAAGACAAAATTATTAAAAAAAGAAAGAATTAGCTATTTTTTCTAATTTTTTAAATGATTAATTTTTCATTAAGTAAAAATCCTCTTTTAATTATTTATGTTTTTTAATGAAATTATAAATAATAATTGAAAATTATTAGAATTCATTTAATTTATTGTTATTTATCTTATTAAAATTTTAATTATTTTAGAATACTTATTTTTTGAATTAGAAATTTATCTTTTCTTTCTATCTTCTTTTGATAAGAATATATTTTAATTTAATCTTCTTTTATTAGGATATTCTATCTTATTTTTTATTCAATTATTCTAATCATCATCTTCTTTAAAGATTTAATTTACATTAAGTTAAAATTTAATTTTAATTATTTTTATCCTATCAAGTTACCAATAATAATTTTAAAAGATAATAGAATTAATTTAATTTATACATTTGTCTTATTAATTTTTAATTTATTGTACAATGATTATCTTTAAATTTTTATTTTTATATCTCTCTCTAACTCATATATGCACACTCCTTGTTTCTCCCTCCCTCTCTCTATCTCTATCTCTCCCCCTATACCTCTTCATTTCTTTATATTTCCCTCTATCTATATCTCTCCCTCTCTCTCTATTGCTCTCTATCTCTCCCTCCCTCATTCCCTATGTATCACACTATCTATCTTTTTATCACTACCTCTCTCTCTTTCTCTTCTTGTATGTATCTATCTCTCGCTCCTCTTCCAATATATGTCTATCTCTTCCTCTATCTCCCCATATTTCTCTCCCTCTCCCTTCATATCTATTTGTCTATCTCTAGTTCTCTCTCTATATCTATATATCAATCTCTCTCTCTCTCTCTCTCTCTCTCTCTCTCTCTTTGTGTGTGTGTGTGTGTGTGTGTGTGTGTGTGTGCGTGTGTCTCCTTATATCTCTCTATCTCTATCAATCTATCTCACCATCTACATATCTTTTTATCTCCCCATATTCCTCTATAGACCTTTTATCCCCCTATCTTTATATCTTTATCCCCCACTCTACATCTCTTTATCACTCTATCTATTTTATCCTCTTCCTCTCTCACTCTATCTTCCTTTCTACCTCTATCATTCTCTCCCCCCTCTATCTATATACATGTCTCTCTCTATATTTCCATCTATCCATCTCTCTCTCCCTCTTTCTGTCTCCCTATCCCTCATTTTAAACCTCTATATTCATATCTATTTTCCTCTTTATATCCATCTTTCCAAATTTCTTCTCTCTCTCTCTCTCTCTCTCTCTCTCTCTCTCTCTCTCTCCTTATTTTTTGAGCTTCCACATCTATATAATCCTATCTCTTCTCTCTCTTTTTCCCACCATATCTCTCTCCTTTTCTTCATCTTTCTCTCCTCTTTCTCCATCTTCATATTCATCTCATCTCCATATCTATCTATATCTCTATATTTATCTCTTTACCTCTCTCTCTCTTTCTCTCTTGCTTCCCCCCTACCTCTCTCCCCCTCTCACTTGATTGCAAATATAACATGAACCTATTGGTTATGGAACTTGATTATCTTCATAATTGAAAAGTTTTGTTTCGGTTATAATTGGAACCTTGTAAGAGGATGCAAAGTGGATTTGAAATTATCACTTCTCCATTGAGACCTTTTTCGCACAAGCAACATTATTTTCTAAATTTGGCCTACCAATTGATCTTATGTACTACACAAATTTATGCAAAAAAATGACCAAATTTTGCGCTAATTGACCTTTCACACCTCTTCGGCATACCCATTGCACAGTAAGGTGCAATTGCTAGTTTTATATTTTTCTAAAAATTAATATAAATAATGTAGTACTTATTATTTAAAAAATCATGAATAAGAAATAAAAATGACACAAATAAATTTTAAAATATTAAAAAGAAATAAAAAAACTGAATCAAACCATATCTAATGCTTTTCGTCTGAAAGCACTCTTCCCACGAGCATCATGAATCCACAAGATTCTCATGAGCATAATTACCGAAATTTTTAAGAATTTACTCTAGCATAGTTTATATTAATTCTTATAGACTCTAATTAATATTTTAATGAGAAGGTTCTATAATTAAAGTTATTTAGTGATATTTTATGTTGGTATTATGGATATGTTGTATTAGTTTTGTCATTGATGTCAACACTTATCAACACTTATCCTTTTGGAGATCTTTGGTTATGTTCACTGGCAAGTTCAGTGACTTATGCACAGTCACCAGTATTTGGTTCACCGATAGGTTATATTGTTCACCGACACTTAGGATGACTTGTTATCATCTGGAGATCACTTGGTTATGTCCAAGACATGGTTTGGACACTTGAATTTGATGATTTGGTTATTGGTATAATCGGGTTGACATTTTTGTTGTTACCGACAAATTGGTTTAGGTTATAGACCAGCACGTGTTATCTATTCCAGATCAGCACGACGTGTTATGGAGATGATTTAATTAATTGGATATTGTTGTAAATGCATTGAGCCAACATGATGCAACACATCTTACCTATTTGTAATTGATTTTATTGTAATATTCTTAGTGAGCCGACCTACACATTTAGTCTTAGGTTTTGGTATATATGTAAGATCTCAATTGTGAGATGAAAAGATATATGTAAGGTAATGGCATTGTACCATGGTATGTGTGAATATTGAAGATCATATGAGAAGACCATAGAGAAAGTTCAAGGAAGGTTTGAAGGAGATAATTAGAGCTTAACCGGTACTAAATCCAGCATTGGAGATGCTAATTTGAGTAGTACATTATCATTGGATTTAATCATCCAATTGTAGTCAGTGTGACTCCCATCTTGTGATTGAGCAGTGAGCTCTTGGTAGCTGGTCTTTCTGCATGTCCAAACCCCATTTGTATACACATACTATCTGCAGTAGTATAATATGATTGTGGGTAAGGTTTCCCACCATGGTTTTTTCCCTTACAAGGTTTCCACATACAAATCTATGTGCTATGTGTTGTGGATGTTGTTTCTCTTTCTATTTCATGCATTAAGTTTTACCTGTATTGATATTATCTGTTAACTGACATTAAGTTTGGTTTACCAGTATTATGTATCAATTTTGATTAAGTTATAATTGGGTTGAAATTAATAGACAACTGATTCACCCCCCCCCCCCTCTAAGTTGCCTCTGGGTCCTAACAATTGGTATCAGAGCTAAGTCCTCTTTTTGCATAAGTTTAACTACTTGAGGAGATTCTATGGCAACTAACTTTTTTAGGAAGGACAGTCTGAAACCTATTGGTCCTACACAGAGTCAACCTAATCCACCTACATTTGGTAAGGATCAAGAGAATGATTGCAAAGCAAGAGAAGCACTTTTGAGCGCCTTGTCAGATCAGCAAATCATGGGATTATCAGACCGATCTATTGCTAAAGCTATTTGGGATAGACTGGAAAAATTGAATGAAGGAGATACCACTGTCAAAATTACAAAACTTGAATGCTTCTGGGTCAGGTATGAAAATCTGAAAATGGAAGAAGATGAAAGAATTTTTGCTTTTATGGAAAGGGTTAATGAAATTGTTTTGGGAATACAATTTTGTGGAGGTTCCTTAAGTGAAGATGAAATTGTTTCTAAAGTTTTAAGAGCATTGCCACGGGCATACAAAATGAAAGTAACTATTATTAATGAGTTAAGAACTATGCCTAATACATCAGTATCTAGAGATACTTTGGCTGGAAAACTTTCAGCATTTGAGCTTGAGGAATTTGGTCTTGTTACTACAATTAAGATAGATTTAGCCTTCAAAGCATCATCATCTGCATCATCATCTGATAAATCTGATTGGAAAGCACTTTATGCAAGAGAAATTGAAGACATCATGAAGGAAAATGAAGAACTTGAAGAACTTGAAGCATTATTTGCAAGGAAAATGCCTAAAGGTCCTATTGGAAGTAAGTATGAAGGTAAAGAATGCTTTAAATGTTTCAACTACAATAAAGCTATTCATATGGAATCTAGATGTCCTGATAGACATGCAAGATTGAGAGAAGAAGCTAAAAGGACATATAAGCCTAACCCTGAATATCAAAGATACCAATTTAAGAAGAATAGAGACAAATCATGTTATTATGTTGATGAAGGAGTTACTGATGATTCTAATGAAGAACCGACAGACAATGGATGGGCTTTTGTTGCAATAACAGAAGATCAACCGGCACCTATTCTTCCACCGGTAGAACAGGCCTTGGCAACTAAAATTGAAGAAAAGGATGAATGGATTATACATTTCGGATGTTTACATCATATGACTGGTGATAAAAGTAAATTCTTATCTTTTCAGGAATACAATGGAGGTCTAGTAAGATTTGGCGATGACAAATCTTGTTTGATAAGAGGAAAAGGCACTATATCTTTTGATGGTAAGCAGATTACTGACAATGTTTATTATGTTGAAGGTTTGAAGCATAATCTTTTGAGTGTTGGTCAATTAGTTAAAAAAGGATTTCAGCTACAATTCAAGAATGGTAAATGCAAAATCATGAATAGAACTGGTTTGGAGATTGCAACCGGTAATCAGACTAGAGGCAATATATTTTATCTTAATAACAATGAAAAGACATGCTTGATTGCACATATTGATGAAAGTTGGTTATGACATAAAAGGCTCTGTCATGTGAATTTTGATTGCATTGTAAAGATTAGTTCATCTAAGGCAGTAAGTGATTTACCTAAGATTGTAAAACCTCACAATCCAGTATGTAAGGAATGTCAAATGGGAAAGAAAGTTAGAACAACTTTCAAGAGTATTTCTGAGAAAACCAATGATGTTCTTGATTTAATTCATACTAACTTATGTGGTGTGGAAAGAACAAGAAGTCTACAGGGAGATAGATACTTTATGCTAATCATTGATGGTTATTCTAGAATGTGTTGGGTTACTTTTCTCAGGGAGAAATCATAAGCTTTTGGGAAATTCAAATTGTTCAAGGCACTTGTAGAGAATGAAACTAGTAAGAAAATCAAATGTTTAAGTTCAGATCAAGGAGGTAAATTTACATCTAAGGAGTTCAATACATTTTGTGAAGTGAATGGAATTAGAAGACAACTATCAGCACCCCAGATACCTCATAAAAATGGAGTTGTGGAAAGGAAGAACAAAACTATTTTGGATGCAGCTAGAAGCATGATATCAAAAGAAAATCTACCTCATGTGTATTGGAGAGAAGCAATGAATACAACGATTTACACTTTCAACAGAGTTCACATCAAAGGTGAAACCGGTAAGACACCCTATGAATTATGGTTTGGTAATATTCCTACTCTTAAGTACTTCAGAATATTTGGAAGCAAATTCTACATTAGGAGAGATGAGTATATTGGTAAAATTGATCCTAGAAGTGATGAAGGAATATTTCTTGGTTATTCATTTAAGAGCAAAGCATATAGATGTTTTAATAAAAGATTGCAGAAAATCATTGAGAGTGCAAATGTGAAGATAGATGAACACTTTAGAAGAAATTCAAGGTCTATGGATTCTAAACCGGCAGTTGAGATAATCGCAAATGAACCTATACAGAATGCACTGGTACATAATGTTGATCTAGTCACACCGGTATCATCAGAGAATTCCACAGTGACTGAAGAACAACAACAAGCAAACACACCCAGGTATGTAAGACTGAATCACTCTGAAAGTTAGATAATTGGGAATAAGTATCAAGGAGTTATGACAAGAGGAAGACTGGAAAATGAAGAGGTATGTTTAATTTCTCAAATTGAACCAGCATCTATCATTGAGGCATGTGAAGATAAACATTGGATTAAAGCTATGGAAGATGAATTGGAACAAATTGAAAAGAACAATACATGGACATTGGTTCCCCGGCCTAAGATAAAAATGTAATTGGAACTAAATGGGTATTTAGAAATAAACTTAATGAAGATGGTAAGGTAATCAGAAACAAAGAAAGATTAGTGTGTAAAGGATATTCACAGAAAGAGGGAATTGATTACAACGATACCTTTGCACCGATAGCTAGAATTGAGGCAGTCAGATTATTTCTTGCATTTGCAGCATACAAGAACTATAAAGTATATCAAATGGATGTTAAATGTGAATTTCTGAATGGTGATCTTGAAGAAGAAGTTTACATTGAACAACCTGATGGATTTTCATTAACAAGTGATAAAGATATGGTTTGCAGATTAAGGAAAGCTTTATATGGTTTGAAGCAAGCTCCTAGAACTTGGTATGCTAGATTGGACAAATATCTTTTGAAGCTTGGTTACACTAAAGGTAATGCTGACAACAACTTATATTTCAAAGTGACTAATGAAGACATCTTGGTTATTGAAGTTTTTGTTGATGACATGTAAGTACTCTTATGACTACAACTGATAAACTATCATTGAAGGATGACTCAGTTCCTGTTAGTCCGACAAGATACAAATCTATGATCGGAGGTTTACTGTATTTGACACAAACAAGACATGATATAATGAATGCAGTGTGTATTGTTTCAATATTTCAGAGTAATCCTAGAGAAAATCATGAATCAGTAGTGAAAAGGATTTTTTGGTATTTACAAGGCACAACAAATCTTGGTTTATGGTATCCTAATCAAGAAAATTTTGATTTATGTGCACACACTGATGCAAATTGGGCAGGAGATGTAGATGACAGAAACAACACCACCGACGGGGCATTCTTTCTTGGTAGCAGATTGATTTCATGGTTGAGCAAGAAACAAATTTGTACATCATTATCAACAACAGAATGTTGCAGCAACAACTAATTGTACTCAGGTATTATGGATTAAGCAAATGCTGATGGACATAAAGGTAAAATGCAAAGAACCTATAATCATCTATTGTCATAATTCAACAACAATTTATATATCTAAGAATCCGGTATTTCACTCTAAAACTAAATATGTTTCTATTGAATACAATTTTTTGAAAGAGAATGTTGAAGCAAAAGAAGTGAGATTGGTTTATGTGAATACTAAAGAGAAGATTGTAGATATCTTTACTAAGCCTTTGCCTAAGGAAACTTTTGAATATCTCATAGAGCAACTTGGGGATATACCCTCACTGGTAGAGACTTAGAAAGCTGATGCTTGGCATCAAACCGACAGAATTTACAGAGAAACCTCTTTCTGGCTTTGATGGAGGAGAGCTGCTTCTAAGGGGGAGTAGTTGGTATTTGTAATTGGTTCTATGAACTGGTTGTATCTGTTATTTGTATTGCTTTGGCATTTGATGTCAAAGGGGGAGAGATATCTATGGAAAAATATTAAAACATTATCCTTTGGGGAGAGATTATTCATTGGGGGAGAGATTTTTATTCTCTGCATTTGTATTTTGTATTTCTGGTATTGATCTATTCTGGAGATTGTTGGTTTTTGGTTTTTGGCATTCTGCCTTAGCACTTAGGTGGTTTTTCCATCTTGTGTTTCCATCAATGCCAAAGGGGGAGATTGTTGGTATTATGGATATGTTGCATTAGTTTTTTCATTGATGTCAACACTTATCCTTCTGGAGATCTTTGGTTATGTTCACCGACAAGTTCAGTGACTTATGCACAGTCACCGGTATTTGGTTCACCGACAGGTTATATTGTTCACTGACACTTAGGATGACTTGTTATCATCTGGAGATCACTTGGTTATGTCAAAGACATGGTTTGGACACTTGATTTTGGTGATTTTGTTATTGGTCTAATCAGGTTGACATATTTGTTGTTACTGGCAAATTATTCTAGGTTATGGACCAGCATGCATTATCTATTCCAGATCAACACGACACATTATGGAGATGTTTTAATTAATTGGATATTGTTGTAAATGTGTTGAGCCAACATGATGCATCACATCTTACTTATTTGTAATTGATTTTATTGTAATACTCTTAGTGAGTCGACCTACACATTTGGTCTTAGGTTTCGGTATATATGTAAGATCTCAATTGTGAGATGAAAAGATATATGTAAGGTTATGGTATTGCAACATGGTATGTGCGAATATTGAAGATCATATGAGCAGACCATAGAGAAGGTTCAAGGAAGGTTTGAAGGAGATAATCAGAGCTTAACCGGTACTAAATCCAACATTGAAGATGCTACTTTGAGCAGTACATTATCATTGGATTTAATCATCCAATTGTAGTCAGTGTGACTCCCATCTTGTGATTAAGCAGTGAGCTCTAGGCAGCTAGCCTTTCTGCATGTGCAGACCCCATTTGTATACACATACTATCTACAGTAGTATCATCTGATTGTGGGTAAGGTTTCCCACTGTGGTTTTTCCCCTTACAGGGTTTCCACGTACAAATATTTGTGTTATGTGTTGTGGATGTTGTTTTTCTTTCTATTTCATGCATTAAGTTTCATGGGTATTGATATTAACTGTTAATCTGTTAACTGACATTAAGTTTGGTTTACCAGTATTATGTATCAAGTTTGATTAAGTTATAATTGGGTTGAAATTAATAGACAACTGATTCATCCCCCCCCCCCCTCAGTTGCCTCTAGGTCCTAACATTATATTTACTCCTTATCCCCTGTTAAATATTTTAGGTAGATATCATATTTAAAATATTAAAATATTTATATAGTGGTTTGTTGTAGTAAGAGATTAATTTTTATTTTATATAAATTACTTGTTTCCATTTTTAGTGTATAGAAATATATATTATTTTTATATCATAAACCTACATATTAGTAACAATATATCACATTTTGGCCCATGAATAGGCATTATCAGGTGAATCTGAATACTGAAAGGTAAGTGAAGGAAGTGTGATGTAAACCGGAGGAAGGATGGATCAAAATAAATTTTGACAGGACTTCGAGAGGTAATCTAGGAGCGTTAGGAATAGGATTTGTGGCACGTAACTGGAAAGGCAACATTTTGGCATTTGGAGCATAGAGGATTGAGGATGGAACAAATAATATTGCAGAAGCAATGGCAACTTTATATGCAATTCGATTTGGAAAGCATTTAGGCTTTACTAAATTATTTTAGAAGGCGACTCTTCAATTATAGTTAATGCCATCATTTCGGGGGCTATATAGTGTGGCATTTGAATCAATTGATCTCATCTATCAGAGATGAGTTGGCTTCTGTCAGAGAGTATCCAGTAGGACACGTTCAACATTCGGTGTTTGGCGAATGAGGTTGCCAACACCCTGTCAAAGTAGGCAGTTGGGTTTGATGGCATAGGGGAAGTACGAACAAAGGATTTTCATATCATTTCCTTTGGTAATTTTTGAGGTGGCTCTCTTTTTCATTATTATGGCATTAATGAGAATGTAACATTTGTTTTGGTGATGTAACATTGCTTGTGTGAGTGGCAATATATTAGCGGCTTGAATTGTGTGTCATTCATTTTTCGGCTTGCTACAATCTTGGGTGGTGGTGATAATGGAGGACAACTTCCCTCTATACACTGACCATCCGCAGGCTACTTTCTTTGGGGTAGTCACACCACTCATAATGAACCGGTTGTTCAGGCTAAAGGATGATGAATTTATCAACACCATGGAAACGTTGCTCGGTAAAGTTTTTTTGGAAGCGAAACATAGGTTTCGTTCCAATATGGATGTGGTCACCTGGGGTTTGGAACTTGGTGATTCTACTAATAATGTGTTGTGTGCGGTTTGATCTATTTTGGAGGATGAGTGGCTGGTGGGCTTAGATTCGGTATTGGAATGGGCGGGTCCTGGGGTGGAGTTTGATTTAAGTGAATGCTTTGAGGACCCAAAAATGGTGGAGTTGTATGAGCTTGTGCCTTTTATGCATTGGTTGGCGGGCTTCATGAGGGATGAGAGGCAGACAGAGGTTCTAATTACATGGGACTCTCTGAAGCACATGCTTCGATAGAGAGAAGCGGTTTCTTGTGGTGCTTTGGTGGCGGTTAAGGGAGCAGATGGCAACATGGGGCAGGGTCATGGATGACTTCCATGATGGTTGCTTTCTTGTCTTTGTTTTTTTGGATTGTATGGATGAACGGTTCGAAATTCATTTTCTTTTTAATTCCTCGATATATAGTCTATAAATGTTTAGTAACTATGTAGATTGGACTGTTATCATTCAAGGCAGGCTCAATATGGTGTCATTGCAGGGTAATAGGATAGATATTATGTTGAATATTCGATGGTTAATGTATTCTGGTACTTTGAATTTTTATAGAGTATCCATGAGATTTAGTTGTTGGGGTTTAAGGGAGTATTTTGTAAAGTCAATAGTGGTGGATTGTCAAATGGTGTCTGCTTGGGTGAGGGTGATTGAGAGTTAGCTAGTAGTATACTTAGGCAAAGCTAGTCTCTCGGCTCTAAGTTTTTCTTTATCTTATGCTTGGTTCGAAGAAGTTGTACAGACATATGCAATATATTTTTTATTTTAATATTAATAAAATATCAAAGTTACCAACCAGAAAAAAACAGTATATCACATTATGTCATTAACTATTTATATATATCTTATAGTTATATATTATACTAATTCATATCTTAATTGTTGATATTTTAATAATATAACTAGATGAATATGAACTATATTAATTATGCATCATTATAATATATAAAATATATAAATAATTAGTTTTAATATGTATATTATACAAAATTTTTAATGATATTATAATATAATTCTTAATATATTTAATAACTAATATTTTTTAATAATAGTATTAATATTTATTAGATATATAGTAGATTAAATGATTCAATAAATAAATTCCAAATTAATTTTTGCTGCTTCATTTCAATTTAATTTATTTTTTTATTTTTTATTTTAATATTTTAATATTTTTTAAAATAGTTTAACTTTTTTAAATTTAATTATATTTATGTTCAATTTTATAATATTTTTTATTTTGTTAATATTCAATTTATCTTTCATTCATTTAATATTGATGTTGTTTGTAATAAATTACTTTTTACTTATCTATATTATTACTATTTCAATTCTAAAA